>NC_041382.1:193878960-193884041 GCF_002162155.2 Triticum dicoccoides
TACCTCATGGCCTCCTCTTTTGTGTCTTGACGTAGGGTCCAAGTCTCCCGGGTCTTGTTCGTTGAGAAAATCACGTTCCCGAAGGTTTCATTCCGTTTGGACTCCGTTTGATATTCCTTTTGTTCAAACCCTAAAACAGGCAAAAAACAGTAATTCTGGGCTGGGCCTCCAGTTAATAGGTTAGTCCCAAAAATAATATAAAAGTGGATAATAAAGCCCAATAATGTCCAAAACAATAGATAATATAGCATGGAGCAATCAAAAATTATAGATATGTTGGAGACGTATCAAGCATCCCCAAGCTTAATTACTGCTCGTCCTCGAGTAGGTAAATGATAAAAATAGAATTTTTGATGCGGAGTGCTACTTGGCATAATTTTAATGTAATTCTTCTTAATTGTGATATGAATATTCAGATTCGAAAGATTCAAGACAAAAGTTTATATTGACATAAAAATAATAATACTTCAAGCATACTGACAAAGCAATTATGTCTTCTCAAAATAACATGGCCAAAGAAAGTTCATCCCTACAAAATCATATAGTTTAGTCATGCTCCATTTTCGTCACACAAGAATGCTCTCATCATGCACAACCCCGATGACAAGCCAAGCAATTGTTTCATACTTTAGTAATCTCAAACCTATAAACTTTCACTCAATATATGAGCGCGAGCCATGGACATAGCACTATGGGTGGAATAGAATATAATGAGGGGGGTTATGTGGAGAAGACAAAAAAAGGAGAAAGTCTCACATCAACGAGGCTAATCAATGGGCCATGGAGATGCCCACCGATTGATGGTAATGCAAGGCGTAGGGATTGCCATGCAACTGATGCACTAGAGCTATAAATGTATGAAAGCTCAACAAAAGAAACTAAGTGGGTGTGCATCCAACTTGCTTGCTCACAAAGACCTAGGGCACTTGAGGAGGCCCATTGTTGGAATATACAAGCCAAGTTCTATAATGAAAATTCCCACTAGTATATGAAAGTGACAAAACAAGAGACTCTCTATCATGAAGATTTTGGTGCTACTTTGAAGCACAAGTGTGGCAAAGGATAGTAACATTGTCCCTTCTCTCTTTTTCTCTCATTTTTTTGTTTGGCCTTTCTCTTTTTTTTGCCTTTCTCTCCCTTTTTTATAATTCCTCACTTGGGACAATGCTCTAGAAAATGATGATCATCACACTTCTATTTATTTACAACTCAATGATTACAACTCGATACTAGAACAAAGTATGACCCTATATGAATGCCTCCGGCGGTGTCCGGGATATGCAATGAACCAAGAGTAACATGTATGAAAGAATTATGAACGGTGGCTTTGCCACAAATACTATGTCAACTACATGATCATGCTAAGCAATATGACAATGATGAATATGTCATGATAAACGGAATGGTGGAAAGTTGCTTGGCAATATATCTCGGAATGGCTATGGAAATGCCATAATAGGTAGGTATGGTGGCTGTTTTGAGGAAGATATAAGGAGGTTTATGTGTGAAAGAGTGTATCATATCATGGGGTTTGGATACACCGGCGAAGTTTGCGCCAACTCTCAATGTGAGAAAGGGCAATGCACGGTACCGAAGAGGCTAGCAAGGATGGAAGGCTGAGAGTGTGTATAATCCATGGACTCAACATTAGTCATAAAGAACTCACATACTTATTGCAAAAATCTACAAGTCATCAAAAACCTCGGCACTATGCGCATGTTCCTAGGGGGATAGATTGGTATGAAAAGACCATCGCTCGTCCCCGACCGCCACTCATAAGGAGGACAATCAAATAACACCTCATGTTTCAAATTTGTTACATAACATTTACCATACGTGCATGCTACAGGACTTGCAAACTTCAACACAAGAATTTCTCAATTTCACAACTACTCAACTAGGACGACTTTGATATTATTACCTCCATATCTCAAAACAATCATCAAGCATCAAACTTCTCTTAGTATTCAAAACACTCATAAGAAAATTTTACTAATCTTGAATACCTAGCATATTAGGATTTTAAGAAAATTACCATGCTATTTAAGACTCTCAAAATAATATAAGTGAAGCATGAGATATCAATAGTTTCTATAAAACAAATCCACGACCGTGCTCTAAAAGATATAAGTGAAGTACTAGAGCAAAACTATATAACTCAAAAGATATAAGCGAAGCACATAGAGCATTCTAACAAATTCCAATTCATGTATGGCTCTCTCAAAAGGTGTGTACAGCAAGGATGATTGTGGTAAACTAAAAAGTAAAGACTCAAATCATACAAGACGCTCCAAGCAAAACACATATCATGTGGCGAATAAAAATATAGCTCCAAGTAAAGTTACCGATAGAAGTAGACGAAAGAGGGGATGCCTTCCGGGGGATCCCCAAGCTTTGGATTTTAGGTGTCCTTAGATTATCTTGGGGTTGCCATGGGAATCCCAAATCTTAGGCTCTTGCCACTCCTTGTTCCATAATCCATCAAATCTTTACCCAAAACTTGAAAACTTCACAACACAAAACTCAAAGTAGAAAATCTCGTGAGCTCCGTTAGCGAAACAAAACAAAAGACCACTTCAAGGTACTGTAATTAACTAATTCTTTATTTATATTTGTGTTAAACCAACTGTATTCCAACTTCTCTATGGTTTATAAACTATTTTACTAGCCATAGATTCATCAAAATAAGCAAACAACACACAAAAAACAGAATCAGTCAAAAACAGAAAAGTCTGTAGTAATCTGTAGCTAGTTCAAGATCTGGAACCCCAAAAATTATAAAATAAATTTATGGACGTGAGTAATTTATCTATTAATCATCTGCAAAAAGAATTAACTAAATATCAATTTCCAAATAAAAATGGCAGCAGTTCTCGTGAGCGCTAAAGTTTCTGTTTTTTACACAAGTGTAACAAGACTTCCCCCAAGTCTTCCCAACGGTTCTACTTGGCATAAACACTAATTAAACACAAAAAACACAACCAAAACACAGGCTAGATAAATTATTTATTACTAAACAGGAGCAAAAGGCAAGGAATAAAAATAAAATCGGGTTGCCTCCCAACAAGCGCTATTGTTTAACGCCCCTAGCTAGGCATAACAAGCAAGGATAGATCTAGGTATTGCCATCTTTGGTTTTCAACTTTTTAGCGGAATCAAGCTCGAATCCGGGAGGTTCTTTACGTTTCCCTTCATATTCTGAAAATTTTAGATCTAACGAATCCAACCGCTTATTACAAAGGGTAATCGACATATTCATGCGGTGAATATTTCCACTAATGTTCTTAAGAGGTTCAAGAGACTTCTGTAAAATTTTAGTAACTTCACAATTTTTTTCAAAAACTTGCGTCTCTTCCTGAGTAGGATCAGGTCCCTTTTGTTGAGGTAGTGTTCCCACTATACCTTCTATAATTTCAAGCGCAATATGGGGATCGATTTCAATAAAATTGCCTTTGGAAACACAATCCAAGAGTTGTCTACGAGACATATTTAATCCAACATAAAAGTTGCGAAGCAAAATTCTTAGGTTTATTTCAGAGGTACAATTACGATAAGACTCCATTATTCTCAACTAGGCATCTTTTAAGTTTTCTCCTAGCCTTTGTTTGAAGTGAAAGATTTCGAACTCAGGGGACAACGGAGAAGATAATGGACTAGCCATAACGACAAGCAAACGAACTAATGCACAAGCAAAAAGCAAGCGGGCAAAAAGAGGCAAATAGAGAAAGCGAGGGAGGATAGAGAGAGAGGGCGAATAAAATGGCAAGGGTGAAGTGGGGGAGAGGAAAACGAGAGGCAAATGGTAAATAATGTAATGCGGGAGATAAGGGTATGTGATGGGTACTTGGTATATTGACTTTTGCGTAGACCTCCCCGGCAACGGCGCCAGAAATCCTTCTTGCTACCTCTTGAGCGCGTTGGTTTTCCCCAAAGAGGAAGGGATGATGCAGCAAAGTAGTGTAAGTATTTCCCTCAGTTTTTGAGAACCAAGGTATCAATCTAGTAGGAGGCTACGCGCGAGTCCCTCGCACCTGCACAAAAGAAATAAATCCTCGCAACCAACGCGATAAGGGGTTGTCAATCCCTACACGACCACTTACGAGAGTGAGATCTGATAGATATGATAAGATAATATTTTTGGTATTTTTGTGATAAAGATGCAAAGTAAAGTAAAAGCAAAGTAAAAAGCAAAGGAAATAACTAAGTAGTAGGAGATTAATATGATGAAGATAGACCCGGGAGCCATAGGTTTCACTAGTGGCTTCTCTCGAGAGCATAAGTATTCTACAGTGGGTGAACAAATTACTGTTGAGCAATTGACAGAATTGAGCATAGTTATGAGAATATCTAGGCATGATCATGTATATAGGCATCACGTCCGAGACAAGTAGACCGACTCCTACCTGCATCTACTACTATTACTCCACTCATTGACCGCTATCCAGCATGCATCTAGAGTATGAAGTTAATGAAAACAGAGTAACGCCTTAAGCAAGATGACATGATGTAGAGGGATGAACTCATGCAATATGATGAAAACCCCTTCTTGTTATCCTCGATGGCAACAATACAATAAGTGCCTTGCTGCCCCTACTATCACTGGGAAAGGACACCGCAAGATTGAACCCAAAGCTAAGCACTTCTCCCATTGCAAGAAAGATCAATCTAGTAGGCCAAACCAAACTGATAATTCGAAGAGACTTGCAAAGATAACCAATCATACATAAAAGAATTCAGAGAAGATTCAAATATTGTTCATAGATAGACTTGATCATAAACCCACAATTCATCGGTCTCAACAAACACACCGCAAAAAGAAGATTACATCGAATAGTTCTCCACAAGAGAGGGGGAGAACATTGTGTTGAGATCCAAAAAGAGAGAAGAAGCCATCTAGCTACTAACTATGGACCCGTAGATCTGAGGTGAACTACTCACACTTCATCGGAGGGGCTATGGTGTTGATGTATAAGCCCTCCGTGATCGATGCCTCCTCCGGCGGAGCTCCGGAATAGGCCCCAAGATGGGATCTCGTGGATACAGAAAGTTGCGGCGGTGGAATTAGGGTTTTGGCTCCGTAT
>NC_041382.1:193884302-193934757 GCF_002162155.2 Triticum dicoccoides
GGGGGGGGGGGGTAGGCGCGCCCCTACCTCGTGGCCTCCTCTTTTGTGTCTTGACGTAGGGTCCAAGTCTCCCGGGTCTTGTTTGTTGAGAAAATCATGTTCCTGAAGGTTTCATTCCGTTTCGACTCCATTTGATATTCCTTTTCTTCGAAACCCTAAAACAGGCAAAAAACAACAATTCTGGGTTGGGCCTCCGGTTAATAGGTTAGTCCCAAAAATAATATAAAAGTGGATAATAAAGCCCAATAATGTCCAAAACAGTAGATAATATAGCATGGAGCAATCAAAAATTATAGATACGTTGGAGACGTATCAACGCGTGTGCTGGAGGTGTACATCATGGTCGTCCGCGAGTTTCTTGACGATGGTGAAATTGTCGGGGAAGCCGACGAGGACCTCGTCAAACAAGGAGATGAAGCTGTCGTCCAACAGGCCTCTCGCCATGGCGGCCTCAAGCATGACCTGGAGATGTTCCTCTGTGTCGGGCCGCAGGTCGGCATCCTGGACCAGCTGGCACACCCGGCTGATGCTTGCGCTCATCGCCTCCATGGGTCTAGCTTCTAGTCAACTAATCTTGCAATTGGAGTGATCACTCTTGCCCTTGGTTAGGGTGAGTAGGTGCATAGGATTTCATTGATTGGACTGGCGGGGAGCCTTTATATGAGAATTGCACACTATGTTGCATTCACGTGCGTGTTGGACATCTACTCCTTAGCCCTCCCTCCGTGCCGGTGCAGTATAGTCATCTCACCGAGACCAAGTTGGGGCAAAACGAGAGAACTTTGATGTTTACTGGTTTATTGGCCCCCTTTGCATTTTGCGCCAAGTTTTGACCTTTGATTTAACTAATAAAATGTTAATGCATGTAACCAAAATTAACATCATTAGAAACTATGTTCAAATATGAATCCAATGATACAATTTTTGGTGACATGCATTATTATTATTTTAGTTAAATCTATGGTCAAAATTGGCCACGAAATACTAAGGGGACCAATAAACCAGGACGGAGGTAGGAGTAGTATTTTGTAATTAATGTCATTACATAAAGAGAATTGAGCATTGCATGTTGTGCTAAGTAGTCTCAAGTCATTGAATGCATACACACCCCATGTCTCCTATGTTGTGATAAGTAGTCCCAAGTCATTGAATGCATACACACCCCATGTTGTGCTAAGTAGTCTCAAGTCATTGAATGCATACACACCCCATGTCTCCTATTGGGTTATCTCTTTTTATGTGGCAAAAACAGGGAACAAGGTGGGTAGTTAATGCACCATGCCTAAAAGTTTTGGGATTATTTGGTTTTCATAACGTGACTAATGCACCAGTACAGAGGGAGTACAATAGTAGTCTTTGATTGCAATTTTTTGTTGGTAGCTTACCAAGCTGACCGCTCGGTGAGTACAATAGTAGTCTGATTTATGATATTTTAGATTTGAGCCATCTACCGGAAGGGAGAGTGTATAATATCATCAGGAACTACGTTCAAAACTGAGTAAAACAATACTCCATGTATTTATTTACAAGGGAGTAGTATATTGTTTGTGACATGCATTACTAGATATTGCTAGTCAAATACTAAATCCAGACAGACGTGGTAGTACTACTAAATCCAGACAGTGGTGCTAGTACTAGTAGTAGTAGTACTAATGTAGTAGTATTGTACTACCCGTTGGTCAAATTATTACATGTTGCTCCTCACAGTGAAGTGACAATACCCTGTGCCGGAGATGGCACATGAGTGTAGGCGTCGTGTCTGGTCTACCATAGTCAACCTCACCGTGTGCAGTCACTGTCATCATGGCTGTAGAGCTAGCCTGCTTACAACTAGCCGTGTTCGACATAATTTCTCGTGCGTTGCCACGAGTATCTCTACTCTTTTCTTTACAATTAAGATGCCCGTGCATTGCACAGAACATCAAGATTGGCGGTGGACGACGCCGGTAGCGGCCATTGCGCCAGATTGTTCCATGGCCTTCTAGATCTGGCGGGGGAAGAGATAAGGCTGATTGTGAGAGACAAGGAGTTGTTTGTAAATAGGGAACAAGTGTGGGCAACCTTCTGCAAAACTGCAGCAGTTTGCTTTGTATGCGTCAAATCTAGATCTGATGGCTATTGGTGAAAGATGGCAGGCACACCATCATCACCAACTCAGGACCTCTTTGATTTGCAGGATTTTGAAAACGCGGGAATAGGAAAAGTATAGGATTGGAGTGTCATGCCCACTTGAATCCTATAGGATTAGCAAGGAGTGTTTGATTTCACGGGAAAAGCAAAGGAATTGTAAAAAGATGTTAGAGTGGATGTTAGATTTCCTATGAAATGTAGTACAAAAGATTCCATTAGAAAAATTCCTATGGGTTCAATCCTATGAATCAAAGGACAAACATAGGAAAAATTTCAAAGGATGTCAATCCTCCAAAAATCCTATAGAATTCCCTTGAATCAAAGGAGCCCTCATGTTTTTATAGGAGTAGTATAGAGAAATAGAGAAACTCTTATAAAAAACCGAGTTGGTGATGATGGTGTGCCTACCATCCTGCAATATAGACCGTCTGATCTATTTCTGACAAACAGAAAACAAACTAGCAAATTTGCAAAAAGATACCCGCACCCCTCTCCACATTTGTAGATAAGGCCTTCCATCGTTCATCTTCGTCTCCCACAAGATAAACAACTCGTATAAATGCATCTTGATGTTTCGTGCAACGCATGGGCCTCTTTCTGGTAATAATAAATATTGTACTCGAGTAATGGGTACATCATTCTCGCACCTATGCACATGAACATTTATCATAACATAGTACGTCGTGCTGGATAATCGTAATATTACAAGTTTCAAACTGATATTACAAATACTAGGAGTAATGCTGCACCTACGAAGAGGGAATTATTAGAAGTTTACGTAAGAACTTTCGTTACTTTAGGTGGATGCAGCATTATAATACAAACTAAAATCCACCGCCCTAAAAAGTCACTAATGGTCAAATAAATTTTTGAATCTCTGGAGACTTGATGTTTCAAAAACAAATTCAGCTTCTGCGGAGACTTTGTCATTTAGGTTTAGATGCTTGCGGTGATCAACACACCATTCATTGTTGCACCAGAGAACGCAAAACCTCATTACCTTGAGCACACATGCCTCTAGAACAAAGAACCTGGCCAATTTAATCTCAGATGTGCTGCCCTGATAGTTGATCAAATCAATGTCTGTAAGATGGAGATCAAGGCATTCAATGAGATTGTTATAGTGCAGCACGTTTTTCACTTTCGTGTCTTTTTTATCAGCAAATGAAGAGAACATATTAGAGCAGCTAGCTGTATAAGATTGCCGTGTCATCAAGAGGTACCAGTATCATCCGCTCATACGATAGGGTTGGCTCTAAGGCTAGTGATATTTTTTCACTCTCTCTTTCTCTTTCCTCTCATTTACCTAGGAGCACGTGAAGAGCTTGGGCATTTTTTGCCTTCCACTATGTGGCTCATGCCATATTTCTCAAAAGTATGCCACATAATACGCATCGATGTCAAATCAAAAGATTTTGGCACCGCTCTAGCGATGTGAGAGAGTTAGCACCGCTGTGCACACAGACCCACATGTATAAGCAAATCAATCAAACCAACTACACCAGCCTCTCCCCCTCCCAAACAAGTGTTTTTATTGCCTCAGTCCTCTCCCTCTCCACGCAAGTGTTATTTTCATTGTGTGAGTTAATTTGGCACTGGAGCAAAGTAGGTGATCCAGATTGGGGCACTGGGTGAGCAATGGTGGGGCATCGATGCCAAATGCATATGATGTGAATTTGGCACGTGTTTTGCCTACATAGTGGAGGGCAGTTATAGCCCACTTTTGTACTACCTTGTATTTAGTGTAAAAAGTTTACCATAGATTTACCTAAGAAAATGCCAATGCATGTCACAAAAAATTATACCATTTGAAATTATGTTCAAATACGAATCCAACGATATAATTTTTAGTGACATGCATTAACATTTTGTCAGTTAAATCTATGGTCAAATTTTGATACTACAAAATACGAAGAGTAAACCAGGACGAAGGTAGTACTTGCTCTTAGGCTAACCATAGTGTTACTAGTCTAAGTTACTTGCCACTATGACTAGCCTAGGCTAGTAGTAGTACAACAGAAAAATGATGCAGGTGATCACGTGAGAAAAAATACTAAAAACATTTCTTTCGGTGCAGTGCATAGATGCAGTTTTGAACACTACGCTTGTCATCGTAATTTGGGAAAATTACGAAAAAATGAGCTACGTTGTGATTACCATTTACTAATAGGAAAGAAGTTTCACCTCGATGAGTAGCTTCTCCATGCATAGAAAGCATGTAGGGAATCCAACAACTTGATCCAGATTGGGGCCGATAGATTTTATTGCCAAGATCTTCACTGTGCGCACAGATTGGGTCAAGCTTGTGGGAATCATTTTCTGGATGACAATTATAAATACATCAAGAAGAAATTTAAAAATGTGAATTTCAAGAAGACGGAGAAGAAGATGAGTGTTGTACTTGAGCGATTACGGATCCAATAAAGAGTTTGGAGAATTTGGCAGACGAGTACACCAACGCTGTCAATTTCGGCGCGTCAATGACCCTGATTTTTGTTGGAGCTTCTAGATCAGTTCTACTTCTTGAGCTTGCGTTGGTTTTTCCCTTGAAGAGGAAAGGGTGACCAAGCAAAGTAGACATAAGTATTTCCCTTGGTTAGAGAACCAAGGTATCAATCCAGTAGGAGGTACAAGCAAGTCCCCAATCTATGCACCTGCACAAACAATCAAACACTTCCACCCAACGCGATAAAGGGGTTGTCAATCCCTTCAGGGTCAATTGCAAAGGTGAGATCTAATAGAGATAGATAAAACAACACAAAAGATAAAATATTTTTGGTTTTTTGGTTTATTGATCTGAAAATAAAAGATTACAAAATAGTAGATCGAGAACTAACATGATAGAAAATAGACTCGGGGGCCATAGGTTTCACTAAAGGCTTCTCTCATAAAGGGAAATTATACGGTGGGTGAACATATTACTGTCGAGCAATTGATAGAAAAGCACAAAGTTATGACGATACCCAAGGTAATGATTATGCATATAGGCATCACGTCCGTTTCAAGTAGACCGACTCCGGCCTGCATCTACTACTATTACTCCACACATCAACCGACTCTTGCCTGGATCTAGAGTATTAAGTTCAAGAGAATAGAGTAATACATTAACTAAGATGACATGATGTACAGGGATAAACTCAAGTAATATGATGAAAACCCCATCTTTTTATCCTTGATGGCAACAATACAATACGTGCCTTGCTACCCCTACTTTGTCAATGGGTGAGGACATCGCAAGATTGAACCTGAAACTAAGCACCTCTCCCATTGCAAGAAAAACCAATCTAGTTGGCCAAACCAAACCAATAATTCGAAGAGAAATACAAAGATATCAAATCATGAATATAAGAATTTGGAGAAGATTCAAATAATGTTCATAGACAATCTGATCATAAATCCACAATTCACCGGCTCTCGACAAACACACCGCAAAAGAAGATTACATCAAACAGATCTCCAAGAACATCGAGGAGAACATGGTATTGAGGGTCAAAGAGAGAGAAGAAGCCATCTAGCTACTATCTATCGACCCGTAGGTCTGAGGTAAACTACTCACGCTTCATTGGAAGGGCAATAGGGTTGATGTAGAAGCCCTCCGTGATCGAATCCCCCTCCAATAGATTGACGGAAAAGGCCTCAAGATGGGATCTCACGGGTACAGAAGGTTGCAGTGGTGGAAAAGTGGTTTCGTGGCTCCCCTGGAGGGTTTTGGAATATATGTGAATATATAGGACGAAGGGCTTGGTCAGAAGGTCCTCTAGGGGCCCACAAGGTAGGGGCGCCCCCTAGGGCGCACCCTCCACCCTGCAGGCGCCTTGCAGCTCTTCTGGCTTGGAATCCAAGTCCCCCGGGTGCCTTATGGTCCAAGAAAAATCATCATGAAGTTTTATTCCGTTTGGACTCCGTTTGATATTCCTTTTCTGTGAAACTCAAAAACAAGGAAAAAGCAAAAACTGGCACTAGGCTCTAGGTTAATAAGTTAGTCCCAAAAATAATATAAAATATCATAATAATGCACATAAAACATCCAAAACAAATAATATAATAGCATGGAACAATAAAATATTATAGATACGCTGGAGATGTATCAAGCATCCCCAAGCTTAATTCCTGCTCGTCCTCAAGTAGGTAAATAATGAAAACAAATTTTTTTGATATGGAATTCTACCTAACATATTTATCCATGTAATTTTCTTAACCGTGGCATGAATATTCAGATCCATAAGATTCAAAACAAAAGTTTAATATTGACATAAAAATAATAATACTTCAAGCATACTAATAAAGCAATCATGTCTTCTCAAAATAACATGGCCAAAGAAAGTTATCCCTACAAAATCATATAGTCTGGCTATGATCCATCTTCATCACACAAAGTATTAAATCATGCACAACTCCGATGACAAGTCAAGCAATTGTTTATTACTTTTGATGTTCTCAAACTTTTTCAACTTTCACGCAATACATGAGCGTGAGCCATGGATATAGCACTATAGGTGGAATAGAATATGGTGGTTGTGGAGAAGACAAAAAGAAGGAGATAGTCTCACATCAACTAGGCGTATCAACAGGCTATGGAGATGCCATTCAATAGATATCAATGTGAGTGAGTAGGGATTGTCATGCAACGGATGCACTAGAGCTATAAGTGTATGAAAGCTCAAAAAGAAACTAAATGGGTGTGCATCCAACTCGCTTGCTCATGAAGACCTAGGGCATTTTGAGGAAGCCCATCATTGGAATATACAAGCCAAGTTCTATAATGAAAAATTCCCACTAGTATATGAAAGTGACAACATAGGATACTCTCTATCATGAAGATCATGGTGCTACTTTGAAGCACAAGCGTGGAAAAAGGATAGTTAAATTTCCCCTTCTCTCTTTTCTCTCATTTTTTTGGTGGGCTTCTTTGGCCTCTTTTCTTTTTTTGTGGGCTTCTTTGGTCTCTTTTATTTTTTTATGAAGTCCGGAGACTCATCCCAACTTGTGAGGGAATCATAGCTTCTTTCATCCTTTCCTCACATGGGACAATGCTATAATAAGATCATCACACTTTTATTTACTTACAACTAAAAAATTACAACTCGATACTAGAACAAGAATATGACTCTATATGAATGCCTCCGGCGGTGTACCGGTATGTGAAATGAATCAAGAGTGACATGCATAAAAAATATGAAAGGTGGTTTTGCCACAAATACGATGCCAACTACATGATCATGCAAAACAATATGACAATGATGAAGCATGTCATAATAAATGGAACGGTAGAAAGTTGCATGGCAATATATCTTGGAATGGCTATGGAAATGCCATAATAGGTAGGTATGGTGGATGTTTTGAGGAAGGTGATGGTGGGTTTAATGCACCGGCGAAAGTTGTGTGATACTAGAGAGGCTAGCAATGGTGGAAGGGTGAGAGTGCGTATAATCCATGGACTCAACATTAGTCATAAAGAACCCACATACTTAATGCAAAAATTTATTAGTTATCAAAACAAACTAATAGACGCATGCTCCTAGGGGGATAGATTGGTAGGAAAAGACCATCGCTCATCCCCGACCGCCACTCATAAGGAAGACAATCAAAAAATAAATCATGCTCTGACTTCATCACATAATGGTTCACCATATGTGCAAGCTACGGGAATCACAAACTTTAACACAAGTATTTCTACCAATCAAAAATTACTCACTAGCATGACTCTAATATTGCCATCTTCATATCTCAACACAATCATAAGGAATCAAACTTCACATAGTATTCAATGCACTTTATATGAAAGTTTTTATTATATTCCTCTTGGATGCCATTTATATTAGGACTAAATTCATAACCAAAGAAAATTACCGTGCTATTTAAAGAGACTCTCAAAATAATATAAGTGGAGCAAGATATTTCAACAATTTCTATAAAATAAAGCCACCGCCGTGCTCTAAAAAGATATAAGTGAAGCACTAGAGCAAAATTGCCTAGCTCAAAAGATATAACTGAAGCATATAGAGTATTCTAATAAATCACGACTCATGCGTGTCCCTCTCAAAATGTGTGTACGGCAAGGATGATTGTGAAAAACTAAAAATCAAAGACTCATATCATACAAGACGCTCCATGCAAAACACATATCACATGGTGAATAAAAATATAACCTCAAGTAAATTTACCGATAGACGAAGACGAAAGAGGGGATGCCTTCTGGGGCATCCCCAAGCTTAGGCTCTTGGTTGCACTTTAATATTACCTTGGGTATCCCCAAGCTTAGGCTCCTACCACTCCTTATTCCATGGTCCATCAAATCTTTACCGAAAACTTGAAAACTTCACAACACAAAACTCAACAGAAAACTCATGAGATTCATTAGTATAAGAAAATAAATCACCACTGTCGGTGTCAAAACCGGCGAATCTCGGGTAAGGGGTCCCGAACTGTGCGTCTAAGGCAGATGGTAACAGGAGGCAGGGGACATGATGTTTACCCAGGTTCGGGGCCTCTTGATGGTGGTACTACCCTATGTCCTGCTTGATTGTTCTTGATGATATGAGTATTACAAGAGTTGATCTACCACGAGATCAAAGAGGCTAAACCCTAGAAGCTAGCCTATGGTATGATTGTGTGTTGTCCTACGGACTAAACCCTCTAGTTTATATAGACACCGGAGGGGGCTAGGGTTACACAAGGTCGGTTACAAAGGAGGAGATATACATATCCGTATTGCCTAGCTTGCCTTCCATGCCAAGTAGAGTCCCATCCGAACACGGGACGAAGTCTTCAATCTTGTATCTTCATAGTCCAACAGTCCGACCAAAGGATATAGTCCGGCTGTCCGGAGACCCCCCAATCCAGGACTCCCTCAGTAGCTTCAATGACGATAAGTCCGGCGCGCAGTATTGTCTTCGGCATTGCAAGGCGGGTTCTTCTCCAAATCTTGAATATTTGTTAAGTAGTGTCCGGCTCCCATAAATGTTGGGCTTCTTGGCTTTTGTGCCCAATAAGGGCCATCTTCCACACATCGAGCGAATGCGAGGAGCCAGGGCATTTTTATGTTCGCCCCCCTAGCCAGGTAAATAAATTGTCTATTAAAGGGATGGGGATTCTTAGATCCAATCCACACCATCCTCCCCCAGCAAGAATCCATCGGAGCACGCTCGGAAAAAATCCATTCCATCATGGATGACCACCACAGCTCCTCCTCCCGCCCTCATAGCCTCAGGCCCGGTGATTGGGAGAGGTGTTCCATCCCACACAGCCGTTTAGTAGAGCTGCAGACCCAGGGATTCCTCCCTCCAGTGTATATGGTCCCCGTCCGATCCGGGCTCGCCACCTATAATGGCGGGGAGCAAGCGGAGAGCTTCCCCAGCCCCTCTAAGGGGGAGTGGGTATGCCTCATCCCTTACTTACTAAGGGGACTCAAATTTCCAATTCATCCATTCCTCCGCGGGCTCCTGGAGTTCTACGGCCTCCAATTGCATAATGTTACCCCTGCTTGCATACTACACATCGCCGGTTATGTTGCCCTTTGTGAGCTGTTCCTGGGCTGCGAGGCTCATTTCAAGCTGTGGAAGAGGTTATTTTGCCTTGTGCCTCGCACACAGAAGGGGTCACTTTTATCAAGTGGGCGGAGCCGAAATATGGCACATCGCCGAAACTGGATACCTATCCGGTACTCCGAAGAAGACGTCCGAAGACTGGCCTTCGGAGTGGTTTTATATGGAGGACGTCCCCCTTCCAGACCCTGTTCGGCGGGGTCTTCCCGAGTTCAACAATGCTCCTTTGAAAAAACGCCGAAGCTGGCGTCCACGGAGCCCCCAGGAGGAAGACAACAGAGAAGTCCTCTACCTGATGAACCGGATTAAAGCGCTGGCTCAATCAGGATTGACAATAATCGAGGTTATGTCAATATGCATAATGCGGGGAGTGCAACCACTTCAATATCGACGGCACCCCCCATGGTGTTTTAATGGGGAAGATGATGCCACCCGTTGCGGGCGTAAGGGACCGGACTCCGCTGCTGCTTTAGCAAAAATTCTGTCCGAGTTGTTCAAGGGAGAGGAAGAGGAGTTCATCCGTATCAAGCCACGGGATGGATTCTCCATGTATAACCCTCCAAGCTGGGTGAGTTATACCTCTTTACTCCCATTCTTCCCGCATTCTTCATCGTAGGTACTCACCTTGCCATTTTATGGCAGGAACTATGAAAAGCTGTAAGGGAGGTCAACAGCCCATCTCCACAACCAAAGGATCCTGGTCGGGCCCTCGGTCCTGGACGAAGAGGATCCGGACATATTGGTGGAGTAATAGACAGGCAATTCTATCAATTGAGCTGCGATGACGCCCTGTGGCCATAACGACCGACTACCCCGGACTGCTCCCTGCGTCGCACGTAAGAAAAACCAAAATCCCAACTCCAAAAATAGGATCCCCTTTTAGACACTTCACCTACCGTACACATATGGTGTTTTACAGGGAAGGCATTCGGGACGCCGTGCCGAACCCGCAGCAACTCGCCAACAAGAGGCACCAAAGCCGGGTAGGCCAAAAAGGAAGGCGGTCAGGACGGAGACGCCGACATAGAGGTATGACACAAAACCTCGCTCCGTGGTTGTCGTCTTTCTCAAAATGCAATGACGTCCATGCTTCCTTAATAGAAAAAACCGCTCGCCGAAGTATATCCGGAGAGGCTGCCGATCACGCCTCCACCAGTCGGGCTCCAGGGCCGGACATAGAGGCGGAAGCCAACATGGGGCGGACGTCGGATGCTCCTCCTACAAAGGATGCGGATAGACTATCCGCTACAAATTCAGAAGTGGAGAGCGCCATGAATCATAGGCGTCCCCGGGCCGTACTCCGTGACGCTTGCTTCTCACCAGAGGCATTTGATGCCTTCAATTCTAGATATGCGTACCTTCGTGCTGCTCAAAATGGTCTAGCCAGAGCCACGGACCAGTATGTAAGGGATATACGGGTAAGCAATCTAACGATTATATGTATCAGTAGCCCCTGAGACTTGAAACAGTTGACACAACTAATTTAAGGATCATTATTTGTGCAGGTTCTTACGGAGAAGAATTCCCAACTGTCTCAAGAGCTGGACGAGTGCAAGGCCCAGCTGGAAGCCGCTGTTGCCGCATTGAAGGAGTCCGAAAAGGGTCCCCCTGGTAACTCTTTTGTCTATTGCAAAGAATATCGGTACCAGGTAGTATGCGGCATGTATGCACACCTAACAATAGATGATGCAGGTGGCCCCGGAGTGAATCCGGAGGTCGTGGAGGCGGATACGGCACGTGATGATCGATAGCGAAATGCTGGCGAGCGCGTGCTGACGTGAGTCAAGCAGGAGAAAAATGATCTCCAAGATGCCAATATCCGGCTGGGCGTGGAACTGAAGGATGTCCGAGCCCAGCTTGCGGACTTCGTGAAGGAGAATAAACGGCTTCAACGCAACATTTTTAGTAAGTGCTTGAACAAACTTTTTAAAGGAGTTCGGCGAAGAAGCCTGCTAATAGCGTTATGTCTACAGGTATGCTGATGGGTCATCCCGCGGAGGAGATGCCCGGGTCTTCGGGTGATCTTCTACCAGAGCTCTCACAACTGCACAAACAAGTTCGGCAGGTGATGCAGAGTACTGCCCAAGCCTTGTGGCCATCTGTGTCCCCGCCAAGAGGCATGGGGGAGCTTATAGGGAAGCTCAAGGGAGCGCGGCGGCGCTTCCGATTATGGAAGATATCGGCCTGCTGACAAGGTGCAAGGGAAGCCTGGGCTATGGTGAAGACACGATATACCATGGCTGACCCAAACCACATGGTCGAGGTCGGACCTGTGGGGCCCGATGGGAAAGAGATCCCCGTTAGTTTAGTGTATGATCAAGTAGAATTAGCCGCAAAGTATTCCCAACAGGATTGTAGGCTAGACAGCCTGTTGGATGGTATAGAAGAAGAATTTAATTGGTCTTAGTGACTGTGTACTTCAAGTGACATATGTAATGTCCCTAGCCGGATTGTAAATCATTTGTCATGGCGGACCTTTTTGCTTCAACCTCTGGACCCGATAGTCCGGAGTATATCCGAATACCCACTCGGTTATATAAAAACTGGGGTATGCATGGAAACCAGGCGTAGGGGTCATAATTGCTTGAACAGACAAGTACCCAACTAGCTATGTTATATTACCTGGATAGTAAGAAACATCTTCCAGGGAGAATAGTTCCGTTAAGGGTTCCTTTCCCTGGGTACGCATGCCCTAATGTGCATGTCCGAACTGCGGGACGCAGGCTAAAAACATCTGGGGGCGTGTAGTAATTTAAATGAAAGTCATCTTTTATTCACCGACCAAATATTCCCTTAAGAACGCTAGCTTTCGGCTTCACCCAGTCTGAGGTACACATCCGGCTGACCCGACAGTAATAATCGCAGAGGTGCTCCCCTTATGCCCTAGCCGAATTAACGGGAACGTAGGGCATAAATACAAGAGCCAGGTAACCCATCTTGGCCAAAACTTAAGTCATATCGATGCATATAATGGCGAAAAAAGGTACATGCAGAAGAATAACACATGTGCCGGGCATAAAGCCCGGAAAGCTAATTAGATTAAGCTTCTGTATAGGAAGCCCCCACGTATATTGAGCGCGGTTAGCGCGTCAAGATTGTGTAACCAAGACACAAGTTTAGCCCTTTAGGGCCTTGAAGAGAAAAGAGAGAAAAAACAGATGTGCAAAAAATTCATGGAGGTAAGGAGATGAACATAGAGTCCGGCGCTAGGCGTAGAATCTTTGGAGTCTGGCTGCGTTCCATGGGTTTGGCTCGAGTCGATTATTCGATGCATCCCGCAGACGGTATGCTCCACCGGTCAGAACCTGGTCGATAATGAAGGGACCTTACCATTTGGGCTTGAGCTTGTTCTTTTTCTTCTCCGACAGGCGTAGAACTAGTTCACCATCGTTATAGGTTTTGGCCCGCACTTCTCTGCTTTGATACCTTCGAGCCTGTTGCTGATAGACTGCAGAACGGGCTTTTTCCACGTCGCGCTCCTCCTCCAGGGCATCCAAACTGTCCTGCCGATCAAGCTCGGCCTCTCTTTCTTCGTACATGCGCACTCGAGGTGAGTCATGAATTATGTCGCAAGGCAGCACCGCCTCAGCGCCGCACACCATAAAAAACGGTGTGTATCCGGTAGTGCGATTCGGCGTGGTCCGCAACCCCCATAGTACGGAGTCGAGCTCCTCTACCCAATGAGTGTCTGATTACTTTACAGACCGGACTAATCTGGGTTTAATGCCGCTCATGATAAGACCATTCGCTCGTTCGACTTGACCGTTAGTTTGCAGATGATAGACAGAAGCATAATCGAGCTTGATGCCCATGTTGCTGCACCAAAGTTTCTCCTCGCCGGCTGTAAAGTTCGTGCCCTTGTCAGTGATGATGCTGTGGGGGACGCCATAACGGTGTACAACCCCGGATATGAAGTCTATCATCGGTCCGGATTTAGCCATTTTGACAGGTTTGGCTTCTATCCATTTGGTGAATTTATCCACCATGACCAGTAAGTATTTTTCTTATGGGTTCCCCCTTTGAGGGGTCCGACCATATCGAGCCCCCAGACCGCAAACGGCCAAGTAATGGGGATTGTTTGGAGGGCGGTAGGTGGCATGTGGCTTTGGTTTGCAAAAAGCTGGCAACTGACACAATGTTGTACCAGATGTTGTGCATCTGCCCGGGCCGTTGGCCAATAAAAACCTGTACGGAAAGCCTTGCTTACAAGGGCCCAGGCTGCGGCGTGGTGGCCACCGAGTCCGGCATGGATTTCTGCCAAAAGCTTCCGCCCTTCCTCTTCGGGGATGCACCTTTGAAGGACTCCGGTTGTGCTTTTCTTATAAAGCTCTCCCTCATGGACCTTTTAGATCGCCGCACTATGCAGCGGGCCTCATTTTGGTCCTCGGGTAATTCCTGTCTAGTTCGGTAGGCTAGGAATGGTTCTGTCTACGGGGCGATGACGGCCATTATCACGTGGGCTGAAGGTGTTATTTTGGTGGCAGAGCCTTCGATTGTGTCAGAGTGTTCGGCATCTAGGGTTGTGGCCGACTCCGGACTATTTTTGCCGGTGTCCCCTTCCCATACCACGGATGGTTTAAACAGTCTTTCCAGGAAGATGTTCGGTGGGACAGGGTCGCATTTAGTGCCGATACGGGCTAGGATGTCCACCGCCTGGTTGTTTTCCCGAGACACATGGTGGAATTCAAGCCACTCGAACCGAGATGACATTTTGAGGATGGCGTTGTGATATGTCGCCATTTTCGGATCCTTGGCATCGAAGTCTCCATTTATTTGGGATATTGTGAGGTTCGAGTCCCCACGCACCTCTAGGCGTTGGATGCCCATGGAGACTGCCATCCAGAGGCCGTGTAATAGGGCCTCGTATTCGGCTGCGTTATTGGAATCTGTATATAGTATTTGGAGCACGTATTGCACCGTATCTCCGGTGGGGGACGTCAGGACGACGCCAACCCCTAGACCAGCCAGCATTTTAGAGCCGTCGAAGTGCATAATCCAGTTGGAGTATGCGCCGTACTCTTTAGGGAGTTCGGCTTCTGTCCATTCGGCTACGAAATCGGCCAGTACTTGCGACTTAATAGCTCATCGTGGCTTATATGTTATGTCGAACGGGAGGAGCTCGATGGCCCATTTGGCAATCCGGCCCGTGGCATCGCGGTTGTTTATTATGTCATTGAGTGGTACTTCGGAGGCCACCGTGATCGAACACTCTTGAAAGTAGTGTCGTAATTTCCGGGATGCCATAAATACCGCGTATGCTATCTTTTGGTAATGTGGGTACCGTGATTTGCATGGAGTGAGGACGGTGGATACACAATATACCGGCTTTTGGAGTGGGAATTTATGTCCGTCCATCTCTCGTTCGACGACGAGCACTGCGCTTACAACTTGGTGAGTTGCCGCTATATATAATAGCATTGGTTCACCAATAGTTGGCGCGGCCAAGATTGGGTTGGTGGCCAGGATGGCTTTTATTTCTTCCAGTCCGGCCGTGGCTGCGTCCGTCCACTCGAAGTTTTCGGTGCGCCGAAGAAGGCGATAAAGGGGAAGTGCCTTTTCTCCTAATAAGGAGATAAAGCGGCTAAAAGCTGCCACACATCCAGTTAATTTCTGGATTTGCTTGAGGTCAGTTGGGATAGCCAACTGTGATAGAGCTCGGATTTTAGCCGGATTTGCTTCAATTCCTCTACTGGAGACGATGAAGCCCAGGAGCTTTCCGACGGGAACGCCGAAAATGCATTTTTCTGGGTTGAGCTTAATGTCGTATGTTCGGAGATTGGTGAACATGAGCCTCAAGTCGCCTATTAAAGAGTCGACGTGTCTGGTTTTAATGACCACATCGTCTACATATGCCTCCACAGTCTTACCGATCTGCTTTTCCAGACATGTCTGGATCATGCACTGATATGTTGTGTCGGCGTTTTTGGGCCCGAAGGGCATTGTGTTAAAACAAAAGGGGCCGTATGGCGTGATAAATGCCGTTGCGGCTTGATCAGGCTCCGCCATCTTAATCTGGTGGTAACCGGAGTATGCGTCGAGGAAGCATAATGATTCATGTCCTGCGGTAGCGTCGATGATTTGATCGACGTGAGGGAGTGGGAAGGGATCCTTTGGGTAAGCCTTATTAAAGTCTTTAAAGTCGACACATAGGCACCATGATTTGTCCTTCTTTGGTACCATCACCAGGTTTGCTAGCCAGTCCGGATGCTTTATTTCTTTAATAAATCCGGCCTCCAGTAGCTTGGCTAGCTCCTCTCCCATGGCTTGTCGCTTAGGTTCAGAGAAACGTCGAAGAGTCTGCTTGACCGGCTTGAATCCTTTTAAAATATTAAGGCTATGCTCGGCCAATCTGGGTGGGATTCCTGGCATGTCTGAAGGATGCCAGGCGAATATGTCCCAATTCTCGCGCAGAAACTCCCGTAGTGTGGCGTCTACAGCGGGGTCTAACTGCGCCCCGATGGATGCTGTTTTTGTGGGGTCCGTTGGATGGACTTGGAATTTGACTCTTTCGTCTGCTGGTTTGAAGGAGGTGGACTTGGATCTTTTGTCTAGTATCACGTCATCCCTGTCCACCGTGGAGCGCATCGCGGTTAACTCCTCCGCCACAAGGGCTTCGTATAATGCCATGAGGGCTAGTGTGGCTGTTTTTCTTCGGCGCGGAGTGCTGTGTCCGGATCACTAACTAGAGTGATGATTCCATTGGGTCCGGGCATTTTGATCTTCATGTACCCGTAATGGGGTATGGCTTGGAAAATCATGAATGCCTCCCGCCCTAGAAGGGCGTGGTATCCGCTACTGAACGGGGCCACTTGGAATGTAATTTCTTCGGACCTGTAATTCTCCGGAGTGCCGAATACCTCATCAAGTGTGATTTTCCCAATGCAACGTGCCTCCCGACTAGGGATGATTCATCGGAAGGTCGTACTGCTTTGCTCAATGCGGTTGTTGTCTATTTCCATTTTTTGGAGAGTTTCCTCATAAATGAGGTTTAATCCGCTGCCGCCATCCATGAGGACCTTATTGAGCTGAAAGCTGTCCATAATTGGACTAAGTACCAAAGCAGCTGGTGTACGGGCTGTTCGGAATTTAGGTTCGTCATTGGCATTGAAGGTGATAGCCGTGTCGCTCCATGGATTTATTGCTGCCATGTGGCGGATTTCGGCAAGGCTACGAAGTGCTCGCTTACGCCTATTATTTGAGGCGAAGGTCTCGAAGACCGTTAATACTATATTGTTATCCGTGGGAAGGTGCTCTGAGGTATTATGGGTGAGGAGATCCAACATGGTCTAAGGCTGTGTGTTGATATGGTATCCACTGTACTATGGATTTTGCAAGGCCCGTTAAGCCATCCCTCCGATACGGTTCCACGCCCTGTAGTGGGCTTTTGCTTCTTTGTAATTGAGTCGGGCGACTTATGAGAGTGCACCCTTTTAGTACGGACTGGGGTTTTTGTCAGAGCCGGATTATCCCAAAATTGTGTTTGGGTTTTCCAGGTACTTTCCATCGCACAGTATTTCCGTACTATGGCCGCCAAGTCAGCGAAGTGTGCTATGTCACGGCGACTTATGGCATTGAGGACTCCCTTGTCCGTGCAATTGTTGCAAAAGAACGAAATTGCGTCTTCCTCGCGACAGTCCTTGACCTTGTTCATTACAAGGAGGAATCTAGCCCAATAGTGATGTACTGTCTCTTGGGGCGCTTGCCTGATGTGGGAAAGATCGTTTGTATCTGGGTGGGTGGGTGGATTTAAGTCCAGACCTTGACCCAATCTGTGATCCCGGGGCAGGGGAGTTTCCGATCTTGGAAGTTCGGGCTCCGGGATGTTGCCCTGTGGGTTCGGTATACGGCCTGATTCTGGATTCAGGGTTAGGGCGGTGTCCTCCCGTGAGCAAGTATCCTGTTCAGAGAGCTCGGGAATCTGTACATAGTTCGTCCTCAGGATAGAGGGAGAATCACCGCATTGCTCCTCCACCACCGCTATCTGATGAGTGACCGGCGGAGAGTTAATCTCCCTTTGGTTGGGTTTAAGCCCGATCCGATCATAGTCTGTAGTGACTCCCAGAGCGGCAATGCGATCCAAAAGCTCGTTCAAAGAGGAGAGCTCCATTGGATCCATCTGCTCGGCAAATTTCGAGTCGATGTGGAGGCTATTTTCGATGACCCGAGAGGTCATCGTCGGTGTAGCGGCCGAGCGGGCGGTCATGACGAAGCCTCCTAGGAGGAGAGTTTGGCCTACAACCAGGGCTCCCCAGAGGTGATGTTGTCCTTGACAACGAGGTGAGCCATCCTCCTTATGATGACGACACAGTGGAACTATCAATGAAAGCACCAATGTCGGTGTCAAAACCGGCGGATCTCGAGTAAGGGGTCCCGAACTATGCGTTTAAGGCGGATGGTAACAGGAGGCAGGGGACACGATGTTTACCTAGGTTTGGGACCTCTTGATGGAGGTAATACCCTACGTCCTGCTTGATTTTTCTTGATGATATGAGTATTACAAGAGTTGATCTACCACAAGATCAAAGAGGCTAAACCCTAGAAGCTAGCCTATGGTATGATTGTGTGTTGTCCTACGGACTAAACCCTCCTGTTTATATAGACACCGGAGGGGGCTAGGGTTACACAAGGTCGGTTACAAAGGAGGAGATATACATATCCATATTGCCTAGCTTGCCTTCCACGCCAAGTAGAGTCCCATCTAGACACGGGACGAAGTCTTCAATCTCGTATCTTCGTAGTCCAACAGTCCGGCCAAAGGATATAGTCCGGCTGTCCGGAGACCCCCCAATCCAGGACTCCCTCAACCACTTTTGGTACTGTTGTGAACTCATTCTTCATTTATATTGGTGTAATATGTACTGTATTCCAACTTTTCCATTGTTCATACCCCCCGATAGTACTCATAGATTCATCAAAATAAGCAAACAACACATAGAAAACAAAATCTGTCAAAAACAGAATAGTCTTTAGAAATCTGTAAATCTCGAATACTTCTGTAACTCCAAATATTCTGAAAAATTAGGACAACATAGAAATTTGTATCTTAATATTCTTAAAAAATAATCAGTATTTTATCGCACTTCTGTTAAAATTGAAAATTATTTTTTCTGGGTGCAAAAGTTTCTGTTTTTCAGCAAGATCAAATCAACTATCACCGTAAGTGAAAGTGCGTTAAGTCGACTAGAGAGGGGGGTGAATAGGCAATCTTTATAAATTCTTCACTGAGGAATTTCAAGGTGAGGAAATTCCTAAGCGAAGAACTACTCGCAGCGGAATAAGTACTCAGATGCAGACATGACATAACATAAGCATGGACATCATGATGGATTGGAAACAAAACACAGGGTACAAAAAGCGTAAGCACAGGATAAAACAGAATGAAGACAAGCAAACTGAAGAAATTGAACTGAGGAAATTGAGAAAGTCTTCAGTCAAAGTCTTCAAACAGATATGAACATGTACACAACACAGTAATGAAGAAATGAAAGGGTTGAGCAAATAGAACCGGTAAGCTTGGTGAAGACAATGATTTGGTAGACCAGTTCCAACTGCTGTGACAGTTGTACGTATGGTTAGAGCGGCTAGGTATTTAAACCTGAGGACACACAGTCCTCACCATATTCTCCTTGAACTAAGGTCACATAGACCTCGTCCAATCACTCGTGGTAAGTCTTCAGGTGACTTCCAATCCTTCACAGACTTGGTCACTCAGCGATCCACAATTTCCTCTTGGATGCTCTAGAACATGACGTCTAACCGTCTGGAGGATGCACAGTCCTCAAAGGTAACAAGCGTCAGTTCCACACAGGAACAATCTCTTCAGTGATGCTCAATCACTTTGGGTTGTAGGTGTTTGGTTTGGGTTTTTGGGTTTTTCCTCACTTGATGATTTTCTCTCAAAGTCCTCAAAGGATGGGATGCTCTCAATGACAAGTGTTAGTTTCTCGCGGAGCAGCCAACCAGCTAGTGGTTGTAGGGGCGGCTATTTATAGCCTAGGGAGAAGCCTGACATGATAAGACATAAATGCCCTTCAATAATATGACTGTTAGGTGGGTAGATATTTTTGGGAAAGCTGGCTCATAGCACATCAACGGTTGGAAATTTGACTATCAAATTCCTTAGGGCTATCATGTTCCTCACTTCTAGGCAATCCGCACTGGCGAATTCCTAACTCCTCAGTCATGACAAATTCCTTAGAGGCCAGAAGAACTTCGTCTCTGTCATTGAAGAAATTGACTGAACTGTATGAGATTTCCAATGGCTTCACTCGAAGGGATTGGTAGGTGTAGGATTTTGAGTTGAGCATCACTTGGAAACTTTTACTTAGTTTTACCTCGACCCCCCTTTAACAGTACGGTGTTTCCTATGACTCAAGAAAGAGAAAATGAAACTACGAAAACAAAGGTCTTCACGCTTCATGTTCCTCGTATGAATAACAAGTCTTCATGGTCACACCAATTTCTTCACTTTCAAAGTCTTCAGTAAGTCTTTAGAAATGCAAAGTGTTTAGTCGAAGACATTCATTTTTAGGGGTCGACTTTCTCTGTAATTATCAAACTCCTCATAGACTTATAGACCTATGTACACTGACAAACACATTAGTCCCTTAACCTATAAGTCTTCAATACACCAAAATCACTTAGGGGCACTAGATGCACTTACAATCTCCCCCTTTTTGGTGATTGATGACAATATAGGTTACGTTTTCATCGGGGATAAACATATGAAGTGTAAATACTGATATTGAGGAATTTGATTGCAAGATATAGAAGAACTCCCCCTGAAGATATGCATAGTGAGGAATTTGCTTTTGAAGCAATGCACATTTGAAGAGTAGAATCATGGAGATCTCCCCCTATATCTTGTAATTCATACACGCATTTAACATATGATATGAAGAATTCGAAATGCATGATGAAATATGGTGACTCATGTGATTCAGCATGCGTGCATTAACATATATGAGGAAATAGCATGCAGAAGAACACAACAAAAGTATCAGACCACCATCGGATTTAAGTTTACAACTCGATCCAATAAATCTTCAGAAGAACGAGAGTTGTACCTTAGAAAAAAAACGCCCATTTAGAGACTCGTTTGAAGACTAACTCAAATTTATCCCCTGAAAGTGCAACTATCCCTAGGTGGTTTTGGTAATTCATAACAACATATAGCTCATTGAGCTAATGCTATTCCAAGATGACTATTTCAGGAAAGCTCAATGATTGGCATGGCATGGATGTGAAAGTGGAACCCTCAAAATGCTAAGGACAAAGGATTGGCTCAAGCTCAAAAGCTCAAGACTCTTCATTTTATATTTTAGTGATCCAAGATCACATTGAGTCTTTAGGAAAAGCCAATACTATCAAGGAGGGATGAGTTGTTGCTTAATGAGCCTTTTGCTTCATGTGCTTAGTGATATGCTCCAAAACCCTCAACTACTTTCCCATATCCACATATGACCTAAACCCTAAGCCAAATTCGGTCCTACCGATTCTTCCTATCCGGCGCCACCGAGTTTCACTTGTCATAAGCCACTGCCAAACCCTAGCAATTCGGTTCTACCGATAGGGATCTTGGTCTCACCGAGATGGGATTGCAAACTCTCTGTTTCCTTTTCGTAACTTTTCGGTCTCACCGAAAGAGCGGATCGGTCCCACCGAGATTGCAATGTAAACTCAGTGTTTCCTTTTTGTAACTTTTCGGTCTCACCGAAAGAGCAAATCGGTCCCACCGAGTTTGCCTGACCAACTCTCTGGTTAGCTAATTACCAAAATCGGTCTCACCGAGTTTGTGTAATCGGTCTCACCGAGATTACGTTATACCCAAACCCTAACCATATCGGTCCTACCGAGTTGCATGTCAGTCCCACCGAAAATCTCTAATGGTCACTAGGTTTACCTTTTCGGTCTGACCGAGTTTGTTGATTCGGTCCCACCGAGATTGGAAAACTGGGTGTAACAGTTGGATTTTGTGTGGACGCTATATATACCCCTCCACCTCCTCTTCATTCGTTGAGAGAGCCATCAGAACACATACACAATTCCAACTCATATGTTCTGAGAGAGAACCACCTACTCATGTGTTGAGACCAAGATATTCCATTCCTACCATATGAATCTTGATCTCTAGCCTTCCCCAAGTTGCTTTCCACTCAAATCTTCTTTCCACAAAATCCAAATCCTATGAGAGAGAGTTGAGTGTTGGGGAGACTATCATTTGAAGCACAAGAGCAAGGAGTTCATCATCAACACACCATTTGTTACTTCTTGGAGAGTGGTGTCTCCTAGATTGGCTAGGTGTTACTTGGGAGCCTCCGACAAGATTGTGGAGTTGAACCAAGGAGTTTGTAAGGGCAAGGAGATCGCCTACTTCGTGAAGATCTACCGCTAGTGAGGCAAGTCCTTCGTGGGCGATGGCCATGGTGGGATAGACAAGGTTGCTTCTTCGTGGACCCTTCGTGGGTGGTTGCTTCTTCGTGGACCCTTCGTGGGTGGAGCCCTCCGTGGACTCGCGCAACCATTACCCTTCGTGGGTGGAGCCCTCCATGGACTCGCGCAACCGTTACCCTTCGTGGGTTGAAGTCTCCATCAACGTGGATGTAGGATAGCACCACCTATCCAAACCACGGGAAAAACATCTGTGTCTCCAATTGCGTTTGAATTCTCCAAAACCTTCCCTTTACATTCTTGCAAGTTGCATGCTTTACTTTCCGCTGCCAATATACTCTTTGCATGCTTGCTTGAATTGTGTGATGATTGCTTGACTTGTCCTACAATAGCTAAAATCTGCCAAGAACTAAAATTGGGAAGAGGTTAAGTTTTCATTTGGTCAAGTAGTCTAATCACCCCCCTCTAGACATACTTTCGATCCTACAAGTGGTATCAGAGCTTTGGTCTCCATTTTCTTTGATCTCCATAGCTTTTGGTGGTCATAGCCTTGGTTTCACAACCTAGGAGAGTATGGCGTCTAGCGAGGGAAATCATCACCGTAGAGGTCCTTACTTTGATGGTACTAATTTTGCTAGTTGGAAGCATAAAATGAAAATGCATATTCTTGGACATAACCCCGCCGTTTGGGCTATTGTGTGTGTTGGTTTGCAAGGTGACTTCTTTGATGGCAAACCGTGAAGCTACTGCGGATGAGTTGAAGATGTTGCAATACAATGCTCAAGCTTGTGATATTCTCTTCAACAGATTGTGCCCCGAAGAATTCAACAAAATCAGCCGTCTTGAGAATGCAAAGGAAATTTGGGACACTATGATTGATATGCACGAAGGTACCGACTCCGTCAAGGAATCCAAGTTGGATGTGCTTCAAAGTCATCTTGACAAGTTCAAAATGAAGGATGGTGAAGGTGTCGCTGAAATGTACTCTAGGCTTGCTCTCATCACAAATGAGATTGCCGGCTTAGGAAGTGAAGAGATGATCGATAGATTCATCATCAAGAAGATTCTAAGAGCCTTGGATGGAAAATATGATACCGTGTGCACATTGATCCAAATGGTGCCCAATTACAAAGATCTCAAGCCAACGGAGGTGATTGGAAGAATTGTTGCTCATGAGATGTCACTTAAGGATAAAGAGGAACTTCACAACAAATCAAGTGGTGCCTACAAAGCCTCATGTGAATCCCCTACATCATCAAGTGAGAAACAAAACTTCAATGAAGAATTGAGCTTAATGGTGAAGAACTTCAACAAGTTCTACAAGAGTAGAAGCAAAGATAGAAGCTTCAAGTCAAGGTCCTACAATGACAAAAGATCTTCTAGTCGAGAGCGAAACTGCTATAGTTGTGGAAGACCCGGACACTATTCCAATGAGTGTACGGCTCCCCACAAGAGAAGAGAAGATTCTCCAAAAAGAAGAAGAAAAGAATCACCACCAAGAGAGAGAAGGAGTAGAGATGATCATTATGAATGAAGATACTCACGGAGAAGCAAGGATTCAGAAAGGAAGGAAAAATCATCAAGGAGCTACACAAAACGAAGACATCAAGCTCATGTTGGTGAATGGGTATCCGGCCCCGACTCCGACAGCCACTCCGAGAGAAGTTATCACTCCGACTCCGAAGATACTCAAGATGAAGGTGTTGTCGGTCTAGCACTTGTGTCAACCAACTCCTACGACATATTTGACTCACCAAATGAAGGAATTCGAAGATGCTTCATGGCCAAAGGTCCTAAGGTAACACACCACGAGTATGTTGATTTCAATAGTGATGAAGATGACTTGTTAGGTGATGATTTGCTTGTTGACAACTCTAGTGATGAATACTATGATGAAACGTCAATTAATCATGCTAATCAAGATAAAAACGAATGACAATGATAAGGAGAAGATTGAGGCTCTAACTAAAGAACTAAACACGCTTAAGTTAGCTCATGAAACTATCTTCGAAGATCATCGAGAACTTTTAAGAGCTCATGAGAAATTACGCTTTGAAAAGCTCAATCTTGAGCAAGAGCATGAGTTCTTAAAAGCAATCAATGATGATCTCCGCAAGAAAAGTCCTTCTTACATTGCCAAGCATTTACTCTTATCCACCTACATGCCTCAAGTCAAGTCTGGTAACAAGAACAAGAAAGATTCTTCCTCTAGCAGTAACAATGATCATGCTAAATCCAATATTGTTGCTTCTAGTAGTTCTCTTGATTCCACTAATGATTCTCTTAGCCAAGTTACACTTGAGCAAGAAAATAGCTTATTGAAGGGAATTATAGAGAAAGGAGTGTACAAAAGCCTTGTCGGGAGTAAGAAATTCGAGGAAATTGTGCGCAAGCAAGGAATGCACCGGAAGAATCAAGGTGTTGGTTTTGAACGAAAGTTCAATGCCAATGGACTTGAGTGGGAAGAAGATCAATACCCCAAGACAAAGTTTGTTCCTCAACAAGAGAAGTATGATACTTCTTTCAAGGGGACACAAGCTCAAGATGATCTTCCACCACAAGACTACAAGCAAAAAGGCAAGGACAAGCTTCAAGAGGAAATTGATGCATTTGAAGAAGCTCCTAAGACCTTAGTCAAGTGGATTCCCAAGACTACTTCAAGTTCCACTTCATCAAGTACGACTACAACTCCAAGGATTCCCATCAAGCTGGTGTGGATCCAAAAGAAGAAGAACTAGAGAGTTCTTGAGGGTGACTCCGCCAACA
Organism: Triticum dicoccoides; assembly: GCF_002162155.2. Lineage (NCBI taxonomy): Eukaryota > Viridiplantae > Streptophyta > Magnoliopsida > Poales > Poaceae > Triticum > Triticum dicoccoides. The sequence goes on from NC_041382.1 coordinate 193,909,133, forward strand.
TACTTCACTCTTATCATTTTGGCAAGAACAAGTGCAATCAACTTCCACATCTTGCACTAGTTCAAGGAGTCACAAACCCTCTTGTTGGTAAGACAAGGGACAAGGTAACCTAAAAGTTTTCATGGACATCATCTTGTGTGTGCATCACTCTATGTCTATGGATATCCTTGTTTGTTCCTTGTGGGACTAACCCATGTAGGTATTGAAAGTGCAATTCACTCAAATGGATAGCTCCAAGTGATCTACATCAACATTGAGCATCCACATCTTCAACATCTACATGAAGTCATCATCGACAAAACCCGAGGTTAGTTCATCCCTCTAAGGGGGGATATCACATCTAGGGGAGCTTTACTCTAAGACTTGAGCTAAAGCAACTCTAAAGATGTGAACACAACAATGCTTTATGTAAAAGTGGTAACCCCACTTGAGCTTAAACGATGAGTATGACCTATGATCAAGTGTTCTCACTTGACTCCTAAGTCAATATACTCATATATAGATGACCTTGTCATCGCAAATTGCTTGATAGATGCTAGAATTGGTTGTGCATGCCTTGTCACATATTTCATTTGCCATCTTATTGTGTGAGCATGCTGGTTGCATATTTTACTCATTCGAGGACATCCACTTGTTGTTTTGATTGTTTGGTTTTATTTCCTTTTGCCAAGTGGATGGACAAGAATGCCTAAGAACCTCCTCTAGCTATCTATGCTTTTCTCGTCTCAAACTCTATTCATGCTACATCACAAAATTTGATCAAGTCAGATTCGAACCACTCTGTGTGAGGAGCGCTCGGAGTCCCCGATTCGTCATAGACTTAAACTTCCAAAATCTCTTTATGATTCTCGGTCTGACCGATACCCCACTTTCGGTCCTACCGAGATCATTAAGTTGATCTAGGTTTTCGATCTCGGTGCAACCGATTTGAACCATTCGGTCACACCGAGTTGCAACAACTGAATATAGTTTTGTATCTCGGTCCCATCGAGTTGTTCCACTCGGTAACACCGACAGGGTCGGGCTATATAGTCACGGGCAAAAATTTGGAAATTTCTCCGAACCCCTTCGCCCACGCGATAGCCTGCTCTGCCAACTTGGTCTCTCGATCGTCTCCTCGCCGCCAGCCGCCTCCAGTCGCTGGTTTCAATCGCCGTCAACGGAAATTCAACCCCGTTGTTGCCGCCGTAGAGAGTCTCCGCCGAACTAGGGTATGGACTCGATCACAGTGCTATTCCCCGTCCGATTCCTAGCACATTGTGTTCTTAATGATTCTTGCCACGATTGAAACACTCCTATCCAGTCAATGCGTTCGTAGATTAGTTTTGATTCGAAAATTTTAGGGTTAGGTTTCCGCCAAAACCATCTCGGACCCACCGAGTTGAAAAACTCGGTCCCACCGATTTGGCTCATGCCATTGCACAAGTGAGACTCGGTCTGACCGAGAATTACTTAACAGTGTGACCGATTTTGGAACTTTGTGAAACCCTAGCAGTCTCGATGCCACCGAACTGTGACTCGGTCTGACCGAGTTCACTAGTTTAGGTTCCAAAACTGCTTCAGTATCACCGAGTTTAAAAATCGGTAGATCCGAGATGATTTCAGTGGGAAACTAGAACTAAGATTTTGAATCATTCTTTTGCAAAAATCTCTGCATTTTGTGATGCTCATCCACTCTACCTCATCTATAAACTATTCACAGGGTCAGCAGTCAGCTTGTTCATCATGTCAGACCAAAGTGATAGCTAGAACATGTCAGAACAGCCAGTGCAGATGAGTGAGGGCACTAGTCCCTCAAGTTCTTCAGATGAAGGCAGCAGGAGCACCCCTAGCAATCTGCCAAAAGCTGCCACAAGACATAGGAAGAAGAGAACCTCAGAATCAGAGGATGAGGACTATGTGGCAGAAGAGGAAGCAACTTCAAAGAGAGTAGTGCTCGAGAAGGAGTATGGCTCAGCACAGAGCACAAAGCCAGGCTTGAAATTCAAAAGGCCAGCAGGTAGGCAGCCTATGCCAAAGGCCAGAGCTTCAACTCAGATTCCTGAAAAGCCTGCACCCAAAGAGCCAGTTGCTGCTGAAGGAAAGAAAAGGAAGGAAAGAGTCAAGAAGACCGTAGCCAGAGTGCTTGGAAAGGCTTCCATCATGGAAGAAGAGGAAGAAGAAGAGGTTGCTGCACCAGCACCTAAGGCACCTAAGCTTATGGGTGATGCTATAAGATCAGGGGCTTCCACATCTAAGCCCAAAGAAGCACCCAAAGCTGCCTCCAAGCCCAAGTCTGCACCAAAGAGAAATACAAGGAGCATACCTGCAACTGAGAAGAACAAGGCCCCAGTGCCTGAGACTGTTGTTGAAGAAGAAGATGATGAAGAGCATGTTCTGAGAAAGCTCAAGCCCAAGATTCCAGACCACAATGATGCTCATCCTGTGGCTGAGAACATGAAGCTCAGAAGAGACTCAAGGTTGAGAAAATGGAGAGAGACGGATCCATATGCTTCAAGGAGAAGAACTGCTGTTGACTACAGGTTCCACACTAAGGAACAACAGGACTTCTATGAGACAATTTTTCTTGATAAGAAGCCCATTGTTTGTGACATGAGATGGGTCGACTGGACCTACATGAAGGAAAATGAGGAACACTATCCTGGTGTGATTGACAGCTTTAGTGCTTGTGGAGTTGCAGACTTTGTTGGGCAGAAGCTCACAAAGTGGAACGAGGAGCTCATTATGCAATTCTACTCCACAACACACTTCTACCCAGATGGAAGGATAACATGGATGTCTGAAGGTACAAGGTACCAATCAACTGTTGAGGAATGGGCAAAGTTGATCAATGCCCCAGAGGAAAATGAAGATGACTTGGATGTCTATGCCAAGAAAAAGATGGATCATAACTCAATGGCAAATATGTACAAGGAGATTCCAGTAGATGATCTTGACACTCACCAGCTTGGGTCCGTAAAACACTTGTTGTCAGGACTGCCTACGATCAACTGGATCCTTAGGCACACACTCTTGCCCAAGTCTGGAGATCACAGAATGATCAGAGGTCACGCCATTAACTTGCTACATATATTTGATGTGCCTTAGAAATTCAAGGTCATGAGCCTCATAGTAGAAACTATCAAGAGGACTGCAGCAGATCAGAAGAGGAGTTGTGGTTATGCCCCTCAGATTCAGAAGTTAATCAACTCCAAGATGGGCACAGGCATATACTTATTGGACAAGGAACACCTGCCGAACCGTCCAGATTTTGAAGATAATCAAGTTGTCATGAATGAGAATGAACCATCATCTGCCCAAGCACAAGCCAAGAAGGAGAAGGCGAGGAAGGAGAAAGCTGCCAAGATGCCTACTCAAGAGGAGGCATCTGAATATTTCCTGAAAACCAAACAAGAGCAGCTTGGTTACTTGATTGCATCCACCCTGCGGATTGAGCAAGGACTAGCCACCCTCACTCAGAACCAGGCAAGCTTAGAGAGGATCATGGAACAAAAGTTCTATGACTTGGATGTCAAAGTGACAGAGATTCAGACTGCAGTGGAGCAGCTCCAGGATGACATGCAGGAGAGGAGAGGCAAGATTACAACTGATGCATTTGCCAGAGTGCCTAGAGCTCAGAGATCATCTGCAGTGCCAGTTGCTGACACCAGAGCCACCACTTCTGCACCAGCTACAGCTTCAGTTTCACCAGCTCCAGCATCTACTTCAGCTTCAACTCCAACCACGTCAACAGAAGCCTTCGTCCTCGGAGTGATCCGGACTCCACCACCACGAGAAGATCAAGCCTGAGAGTCGATCTAGCACTATGCATTTTCTATGAACTTTTTGGTAACTTGTTGCCAAAGGGGAGAAAAATGTATAGATCATAGGCTTCGAGAGAGAGAGAGAGTGTTGCTTTTATTCTCTCTTGCTTTATTTGGTGGTTTGTTTGCTTTTGGTTGAGTTACTTTGATATGCTTGTGAGGCATTGATGATCATGTGTTTGATCATAAGCTACACTTAATGTTTGCTTAATATTATCATCTTATCTATCTTATGTGATCATTCACTATTCTTGGTGATGAGTGCATGTATTTCATTCTTATCATTTTAAGCGCTCCACCAAGATGTATGTGACATGGAAGAGTAACCCATGACTCTAACTCTTTGTGCATTAACAGTCCAAAGCAAATTTTAAATATGCACAAATTTAGGGGGAGCTTTTACTTGTCACATACTTCTCAAAGCGACAATATATTTCATGCTTATTATCATTTGTCGAAGCTTTGATCTATATGTTGTCATCAATTACCAAAAAGGGGGAGATTGAAAGTGCAACTATCCCTAGGTGGTTTTGGTAATTCATAACAACATATAGCTCATTGAGCTAATGCTATTCCAAGATGACTATTTCAGGAAATCTCAATGATTGGCATGGCATGGATGTGAAAGTGGAACCCTCAAAATGCTAAGGACAAAGGATTGGCTCAAGCTCAAAAGCTCAAGACTCTTCATTTTATATTTTAGTGATCCAAGATCACATTGAGTCTTTAGGAAAAGACAATACTATCAAGGAGGGACGAGGTGTTGCTTAATGAGCCTTTTGCTTCATGTGCTTAGTGATATGCTCCAAAAGCCTCAACTACTTTCCCATATCCACATATGACCTAAACCCTAAGCCAAACTCGGTCCTACCTATTCTTTCTATCCGGCGCCACCGAGTTTCACTTGTCATAAGCCACTGCCAAACCCTAGCAATTCGGTTCTACCAATAGGGATCTCGGTCTCACCGAGATGGGATTGCAAACTCTCTGTTTCCTTTTCGTAACTTTTCGGTCTCACCGAAAGAGCAGATCGGTCCCACCAAGATTGCAATGTAAACTCGGTGTTTCCTTTTTGTAACTTTTCGGTCTCACCGAAAGAGCAAATCGGTCCCACCGAGTTTGCCTGACCAACTCTCTGGTTAGCTAATTACCAAAATCGGTCTCACCGAGTTTGTGTAATCGGTCTCACCGAGATTACGTTATGCCCAAACCCTAACCATATCGGTCCTACCGAGTTGCATGTCAGTCCCACCGAAAATCTCTAACGGTCACTAGGTTTACCTTTTCGGTCCGACCGAGTTTGTTGATTCGGTCCCACCGAGATTGGAAAACTGTGTGTAACGGTTGGATTTTGTGTGGAGGCTATATATACCCCTCCACCTCCTCTTCATTCGTTGAGAGAGCCATCCAAACACATACACAATTCCAACTCATATGTTCTGAGAGAGAACCACCTACTCATGTGTTGAGACCAAGATATTCCATTCCTACCATATGAATCTTGATCTCTAGCCTTCCCCAAGTTGCTTTCCACTCAAATCTTCTTTCCACAAAATCCAAATCCTATGAGAGAGAGTTGAGTGTTGGGGAGACTATCATTTGAAGCACAAGAGCAAGGAGTTCATCATCAACACACCATTTGTTACTTCTTGGAGAGTGGTGTCTCCTAGATTGGCTAGGTGTTACTTGGGAGCCTCCGACAAGATTGTGGAGTTGAACCAAGGAGTTTGTAAGGGCAAGGAGATCGCCTACTTCGTGAAGATCTACCGCTAGTGAGGCAAGTCCTTCGTGGGCGATGGCCATGGTGGGATAGACAAGGTTGCTTCTTCGTGGACCCTTTGTGGGTGGTTGCTTCTTCGTGGACCCTTCGTGGGTGGAGCCCTCTGTGGACTCACGCAACCATTACCCTTCGTGGGTGGAGCCCTCCGTGGACTCGTGCAACCGTTACCCTTCGTGGGTTGAAGTCTCCATCAACGTGGATGTAGGATAACACCACCTATCCGAACCACGGGAAAAACATCCGTGTCTCCAATTGCGTTTGAATTCTCCAAACCCTTCCCTTTACATTCTTGCAAGTTGCATGCTTTACTTTCCGCTGCCAATATACTCTTTGCATGCTTGCTTGAATTGTGTGATGATTGCTTGACTTGTCCTACAATAGCTAAAATCTGCCAAGAACTAAAATTGGGAAAAGGTTAAGTTTTCATTTGGTCAAGTAGTCTAATCACCCCCCCTCTAGACATACTTTCGGTCCTACATCCCCCCTTTTCATCGAATGACCAAAAGGGACGAAAAGTGAGGACTAACGCCCCTGAAGAATATCATCACTGAGTCGATGAAGGAGCGCCAGCATTGTTGGGGTCGGTTGTTGAGGTAGGGCCTGTTGTAGTGTCTTCCAAATCTTCATGCTCATCAGTCTCGTGCGATGAAGAATATGAGGTGGCTACCAAGGAAGGAACTTTGGTTTTCTTGAATTTCTTCTCTGGTGGTTGAGACCATTCAAAGTCCTGCTTGGAACCCATTTGCTTCAGATCTTATTCACCATAGAGATGAGACAGAACAACCCAAGTGCGATTGAATACTTCATGGAGGTAGAAGTGGTTCTTCTTCATTGCATCGTGTGTAGCAGTCATGTTGTGAAGAATAGAACCAAACTGACACTTAACCCATTTGTGGTTGCGATCGACCTTCTGGTGAAGATTGAGGAGAAGCTCACGATCAGTCATCACCCTTGGAGTTGTGCCTTGAGGATTTTGCTTTGAGGCATTGGTGGAAGAGTCATGAGTGGCATAGTCATCATTGGTGGAATAAGATGCCGCTTTGCAGAACTGACCATCCAATGGACGGATGCCTTCATCAATAATAGCAGTAGCCTTGCCCTTTTCATCAGCTGAGGAAAATGTCCGCTTGAGGACTTCTGTTGGGGGCAAGTAACTGACATGATTCTACAAAACAACCTTGTAGTTGATTGAAGACCTTGATCTGAGGAATCTCATAATCCAGGGAGCATAATGCTTCAACTCAAAAGGGGACAAAGCTGCATTTGCCAGAGTCCTCATGAAGAAATCATGGTAATTGACAGGAATGCCATGAATGAGGTTGAATAGCAGATTCTTCATGATACCAACGACTTCTTCTTCATTAGAGTTGTGGCCCTTGATTGGACTCAAAGTCTTGGTCAAGATGTGATATACAGTCCGTGGCACATACATCAATTCCTTAACGAGGAATTTGGTTCTTGAGGCTTGACCGGGCTTCAGCGGCTTCATCAACACTTGCATATAGTGGTCAGTAAGTTCAGGTTCATGATATACACAACATGCACCTTCAAGGGGAGGACTGACAGGTAGGGCATGAAGCAATTCATAGGCCGGTGCTTTGAAGTGAGTATTCTCTGTCATCCAGTCCAACACCCAAGATTTTACATCTTCAGCATTTCTTGTGATGTGCAACGTTGCATAGAACTAAAGAATTAGTTCTTCATTCCAATCACATATATCAATGTAGAAGTTGAGAAGTCCAGCATCGTGAAGAACACTGAGGACTGCGTGAAGCAAGGTAGTGATTCCATGTCCACGTGAGGAATATTTGCATGATAAAAAACTTTGTCCTTATCGAAAAGTAGTGAAGAATAGAAGTTGGCTTGGCTGGCAGTCTAGAAACGCTTCCTTCTAAGACGAGCAGAGTCATACGGGTTGTAGTCTGTGAAGAATATACGTGCTCATGGAAGAAGTCAATAGCCTTGAATTTTTGCTTGGAGAAGGGATTCTTCGGCTTGAGCTGAGGAGTGTTAGTCAAAGTCATCACAACCTCAGGAATCATGTTCTCTGGAACCACATGTTGAGGTATTTCAGGTTCAGTTGCAACCTGGTTGTTCATTTCTTCATCAATATTTTCATCAGCACTAGTGGCTGGAATTGCTTCAGTAGCATTTTCATCAGCACTAGTGGCTGGAATTGCTTCAGGGAGACAAGGTTCTTCAGAGCCCATAAGAACTTCAGTGTGCACAGGGGACTGAGGGATTTGTTGTAGTGGGGTGAAGAGAGGAGAGTTGGGGTGCTGACTATCCCAACAGTTATCATTTAGCACTGGAGCGGAGCACTCAATATCCACGTCTTCATCTTCTTCATTTAATTCTTCAACGCTTGCCTCTTCAGCTGTGAACTGAGGCATAGGCGATGGGATGATTGGAGTTGAAGGGATATCATCTGCTTCAATTTCTTCGTCCATCTGCTCTGTAGAAGCAGCAAAGGGAACGCCTTCATCCGATCCGCTTGGGATCACATAGTCTTCACCAAAAGGAATGAGTTCCTTTGATGGCATGCTTGAAACTGGAATAGCATCAATCGGATTCCCAAAAGAGCTTTTCAATTTCTTCATCTTCTTTGGTGCTGAAGACTGAGATGAAGTAGATGTTTTCCTTTTCTTCACTGTTTCTCTCTCCGCATCTTTGGTTTTCTTCGCTTCTAATGCAGAAGGAAGAACTGTACTTGTTGGTGCAGGAGGAGGAGAGGAAATAGGTTTAGTTTCCTTAGGCGCAATTGATGCAGTTGCCCTGGTGGGCTCAGATTCTTCAGGCTCAGTGGTTGATGCCTCATCTGGTCTGGCTTGTTCTTCAGGCGCAACACCAGTGGTTGCCCAGGCAATGTCATCAACGGCTGGAATGCAGTCATCAGCCCTGGTACTCGCATTTTGTTCAGCAGCCTGATTTTCATCAGCGGTGCTGGCATGTTCTTCAGTAGGCTGAGCAGATGCTTCAGCCTGAGGAGATTCATGTTGCGATGGAGCTGCAAAATTTGAGGTGAATCCTTCCGCCATTTTGACGAATCTGACCTTGGCTCCAAGCCAATCTACACGGTATGCGTCAAATTCATCATTGAGGTTTTTTATCTCCGTCTGAGCAGCAATGAGTTCATCAGTGGACATTTTCACAATGTTCTTTTTAGAAGTCGCTCCTTCTTGTATTGAGCTTTCTTCAGCTGCCTGGCCTTCTCAAACTTCCATTTTTCTTCGCCTATGAAGGCGGTCAGCATGTGATTTTGGCCAGGAGTCAGCTTGAAGTCTGGCATAGGAGTGTCGAGGTCCTTATGCCAGAGATCAATGTATTCAAAGATCAACTTTGGGTCCAGTAGGAGAGGAACTTCACTTCCTTCGGCTCTAGCGACCCTCTGTTGTCTGTCTCTGATGATTTCAGCGAGTTCATCATCATCAGCTTCGTCATCAGAGGATGGTACTTGAAAGGCGACCTGCTTCTTTTGAGGACTGGGTCTAGTGCCTCATCCAACAGTGGCCTTGGTCTTTAGCAATGTGGGGCCAGTTGAGGAATGCAGAGGAGCTTAAGAACTTGCAGAGGCTCCTGAGGCAATGGATTTTCCTGTGGTCCTTTGGCATGAGGCGAGATGCACAGGTGTTGAGGACTTTGCCGGAGGAGCTGAGGGTTTTGGAACTCGAGGAACTTGGGTAGCTTGAGGAATTGGCTGTGAGGGCTTAGCAGAAGAGCTTGGCCGTGAGGGCATTGAAGAAGAGGTGCCGGGCTTATGTGCGGGCTTCTTTGGCATAGCCTTCTTGGACTTGCTAGCAGAGGCCTCAGCAGTGGCAGCAGCAGCCGCAGAGTCTTCATTGAATTTCTTCACTGCCTCTTTTGCTACTTTGGCCAACTTAGCTTGATGCTTGGCCCATTCAGCAGGAAATTCCTCACCTCGTCTGATGCTTGAGGGATCAGCAACTTGGCCTGGTGCCAAGGGAGGTCTTGGGCATGGAGGGTGTACAGCAAATTTCTTCATGTACTTGGGAGTCACATATCTGTACTCCCTCCATCCTCTGGCCCATCTCCTCTCTATTTTCTGAATGCGCACTTTGCGCTCATTCTTCGTTTCTTTTCCATGAATTGCCTCATCTAGAGTGCAATGCACGCATAGATGTCTTCAGGGATTTCAAATGCAGTGTTGACTTCCAACTTCTTTCCTCCCTTCTGAGGTTTCTTTCCATCAACCATTTTTCTTAAGCTGAGGATTTTGAACAGTTGAGTTCTTTGAAGAGGTATGCAATTTTTCTTTGAGGAACACTGCAAATGAGTTAAGTTGATGAGAACCTAATGATTCAGTAGCAAACATGTGTACCCGTGAACAGAGTATAGGTGCGAAGAATTTGGAGAGGTCATATGTGTTCTCAGAAGTTTTTGCAAAAATAACAAGTTTGAGGAATTTGACCAGATGTGTCTTGAGGAATTTCACTAACGTTCTTTGACTTAGGTTCCAGAGTTGTGTAGATTGAAAATCCACACAATTGAGGAATCTTGAAGAAAAAACATGTCTTAGGAAACAGATCAAGAACAGAAGTTTGTGTGAGGTGTTTAGAGTGTGAAGATTTGAAGAATAAACACCTTTTGAAGATTTTGACAAAATCACTGGAATCAATAAGGGCAGTAAAAGTAACTTTTAATTACCCTTGACGAAGAACACGACGAACTGGGAATGTAGATTGAAGTACGCCAGTCTAGATCTTCCACACCCTAACTTGGCAGAGGAAGACGGCTACGGCAGCGGCAGAGTGAAGAAATCTGCGGCCGGCGTGAGTACGACGGCGACGAGGTCGAGTTAGCGAAGCTCTTCCTCACTCGCGACAATGAAGTAGCGGTGGCGCTAGGTTTTGAGAGCTCGAGCTAGGGAGTGAGATCGAGCGGAGTAAAAATAGACTGACGAAGGGAATGGGTATATATAGCCACGGTGAAAAACTGCTCGTCTCAGGAAAATGGACGAATGTGCCCCTGACCTTTCTGAAAGTGCAACTATCCCTGGGTGGTTTTGGTAATACTAACAACATATAGCTCATTGAGCTAATACTATTTCATGATAAATATTTCAGGAAAGCTCAATGATTGGCATGGCATGGATTAGATATGTGGACCCCTCAAAATGCTAAGGACACATGTTGGCTCAAGCTCAAGACTCAACATTTCACCTTTTAGTGATCCAAGATCACATTGAGCCCATAGGAAAAGCCAATACTATTAAAAGGGGATGAGGTGTTGCTTAATGAGGTTCTTGCTCAAAATGCTTAGTGATATGCTCCAAAATCCTTAACCACTTTCTCATATCCACATATGTCCCAAACCAAAAGTCAAACTCGGCTCTACCAAAACTTTCTATCCGGCGCCACCGAGTTCTGTTGACATAGCCATTGCCACAAAACCTAGTAACTCCGGTCTCACTGATAGGGATCTCGGTCTCACCGACATGGGATTGCAACCCTCTATTTCCCTTCGCAACATTTCGTTCGAACCGAGATGAGCGATCGGTCCCACTGAGTTCGCAATGCAAACTCTCTATTCCCCCTTCGTAACATTTCGGTCCAACCAAAATGAGTGAATCGGTCCCACCGAGTTTGCCTGACCAACTCTCTGTTTGCTTATTACCAAAATTGGTCCCAGTGAGTTTGTGTAATCGGTCTCACCGAGATTACGTTATGCCCTAACCCTAATGAAATCGGTCCCACCGAGTTGACATGTCGGTCCCACCGAAAATACTAACGTTCACATTTTAAATTGAATCGGTCTGACCGAGTCTTCTAGTTCGGTCCCACCGAATTTGGTAAATTGTGTGTAACGGCTAGATTTTGTGTGGAGGCTATATATACCCCCACCCACTCTTCATTAGTGAGAGAGAGCCATCAGAATACGCCTACACTTCCATCATACATTTTCTGAGAGAGAACCACCTACACTTGTGTTGAGGTCAAGATATTCCATTCCAACCACATAAATCTTGATCTCTAGCCTTCCCCAAGTTGCTTTCCACTCAAATCATCTTTCCACCAAATCCAATCCTATGAGAGAGAGTTGAGTGTTGGGGAGACTATCATTTGAAGCACAAGAGCAAGTAGTTCATCATCAACACACCATATATTACCTTTTGGAGAGTGGAGTCTCCTAGATTGGTTAGGTGTCACTTGGGAGCCTCCGACAAGATTGTGGAGTTGAACCAAGGAGTTTGTACGGGCAAGGAGATCACCTACTTAGTGAAGATCTACCCTAGTGAGGCATGTCCTTCGTGGGCGACGGCCATGGTGGGATAGACAAGGTTGTTTCTTCGTGGACCCTTCGTGGGTGGAGCCCTCCGTGGACTCGCGCAACCGTTATCCTTCGTGGGTTGAAGTCTCCATCAATGTGGATGCACAATAGCACCACCTATCGGAACCATGCCAAAAATCTCCGTGTCTACATTGCGTTTGCTCCCTCCAAACTCCTCCCTTTACCTTCATGTGCAATGTTTTACATTCTGCTGCTATACTCTTAGACTTGCATGTGTAGGTTGTTTACTTGACTAGTGCTAAGTTGCTAAAATCTGCCAAGACTTAAAATTGGGAAAAGGCTAGATTTTTATTTTGTCAAGTAATCTAATCACCCCCTAGACATACTTTCGATCCTAAATTTTCTCATCTGTGTGACATGTGTCACCCACGTACTGTGAGGTGGAGATCGTGGGTGAATAGATAAGTATTGTCGTGGAATGTGGAACGGTTTGAGCGGCGAAAGCCGAAATTTCAGACATGAAAATTTTAATGTTTCGTTCACAAATTCTTCAGCTGACAAGGACACATTGAAGATTATGAACGGGTTTCAAATAGAACGCACATGAGGAATTTGTGAACAGACTGGGTTGAGTTTAGCATAGAGGGGGAAGGGTCCGATCACATTCACTTAGAAAAAAGACTTGAAGAAATAGCAATAAGTGAATGTTGTAGAGGACATAAACTCATATATTTATATAGCCAATGAAGAAAAATGATGGAAACAATGAAGACATTGCAAAGTTGAAGAATTTGAACAATTGAGGAATTTCAAAATGAAGAGAACTCAAATTGAAGATTTACAACTTTTGTTGGTGGTGTGACCCACCATATAAGAATGATGATTTTAGACACCGCGTACAATTATCGTAGGGCTCTGAGAATCAAATTCTTTGTTAATTTCTTCACACTTAGAGGGTTAATCTTCATTGATTGAAGAAAAATGTTACTTTGTGTGTTGCACATCTAAGCCATCAATTTTGCATAAGTGTTAGGATGTGTGTCCTTTCAAAGGACATTCGAAGATTCTAAGATACTTAGCTCACACCGCAACTTGCTAAATCTCTTCTCATCCAAGGGCTTTCTGAAGATATCGGCTAGCTGTTCTTCAGTCTTCACGTACTCAATGGAGATGTCACCCTTCAACACATTATCACGAAGAAAATGATGACGGATCGGAACGTGCTTTGTCTTCGAGTGCCGAACTGGGTTATGAGCAATCTTGACGACACTCTCATTGTCACAATAGAGTGGCACATTCTTCACATTGATGCCGTAGTCCTTGAGAGTTTGCTTCATCCATAACAATTGAGCACAACACGATCCAGCAGCAATGTACTCAGCTTCAGCAGTAGAGAGTGATACGCAGTTCTGTTTCTTCGAAGACCAACAGACCAAGGATCGTTCGAGGAAATGGCATGTGCCTGATGTTGACTTGCGGTCCACACGATCACCAACATAGTCAGAGTCTGAATATCCAATGAGATCAAAAGCCGAGCCCTTGGGATACCATAATCTTAGTGTTGGAATGTGAGCTAGATATCGAAGAATAGGCTTCACAGCCTTATGGTGTGATTCCTTCGGTGTAGCTTGAAAATGGGCACACATGCAAACACTAAGCATAATAACTGGCCTAGATGCACATAAATACAATAAAGAACAAATCATGGAGCGGTATACCTTTTGATCAAAGTCAATACCGTTTTCATCAGTGCATAGATGGCCATTTGTGGGCATAGGGATTTTGACGCCTTTGCAATCTTGCATGCCAAATTTCCTCAATACATCCTTGAGGTATTTTTCCTGAGATATGAATATGCCATTGCGCTATTGACGAATCTGAAGACCTAAGAAGAATTTCAATTCTCCCATCATAGACATTTGATATTCTTCACTCATCATGTAGGCAAATTCATCACTGTAACGTGATCAGTACAGCCAAAGATGATATCCTCAACATATATTTGGCACACAAATAATTCATCATCATAATCTTTGGTGAAAAGAGTTGGGTCAAGTGAACCAGGTTTGAAGCCTTTCTTCATGAGGAATTCCTTCAAAGTATCATACCACTCCCGAGGGGCCTGCTTGAGGCCATAGAGGGCCTTATTGAGTCTGAAGACTTTGTTAGGATGCTTTGGATCTTCAAAACCTGGGGGTTGAGCAACATATACTTCTTCCTCAAGCTTTCAATTGAGGAATGCACTTTTCACATCCATTTAATATAAGATTATGATGGTTAGCATAAGCAAGTAATATGCGAATTGCTTCAAGTCTAGCAACAGGTGCAAAAGTTTCATCGAAATCAATCCCTTCAACCTGTGTGTAGCCTTGAGCTGCAAGTCGTGCATTATTCCTCGCCACAAGGCCATTTTCATCTTGCTTGTTGTGGTAGATCCATTTTGTGCCGATGATATTGTGCTTGCGAGGGTCTGGTCGCTTGACAAGTTCCCAAACGTTGTTGCGCTCAAACTGATGTAATTCCTCTTGCATAGCGAATCCACTCGGGCTCCAAAAATGCTTCATCTACCTTAGTGGGCTTTGTGATAGAGATGAAAGCAAAGTGCCCACAAAAGTTAGATAAATGTGAAGCTTTTGAGCGTGTGAGAGGACCTGGTGCGTTGATGTCGCTGATGATTTTCTCAATCTGCACTTCATTAGCGATGCGAGGATGAGCCGGTTGACAATGAGGAATTTGCTCAGCATTTTCTTCAGAGCCATTTTCTTCAAAAATGCCAGCATGATGTTCTTCACGTTCTGGAATGACTACTTCAGTAGATTCTTCAGTAGAAATGACATCCTCAGTAGCCTTGAACTTAATAGATTCCTCAGGAGGTATTTCATCTATCATAGGAGGTAGGTGCTCTCTTTGCAAGCCATTAGTCTCATCGAATCGCACATCTATAGTTTCAACAACCTTGTGGTGATAGGTGTTGAAGACTCTGTAGGTGTGTGAGTCCTTACCATAACCAAGCATAAAACCTTCATGTGCTTTCAGTGCAAATTTAGAACTGTGATGAGGATCTTTAATCCAGCATTTAGCACTGAAGACTTTGAAATAACTCACATTGGGTTTCTTGTTAGTGAGGAGTTCATATGCAGTCTTCTTGAAGAATTTGTGAAGATATACTCTGTTGATGATATGGCATGTAGTATCAATTGCCTCAGGCCATAAGCGAGGAGGTGTCTTGTACTCATCAAGCATAGTGCGGGCCATCTCAACAAGAGTCATGTTCTTGCGCTCCACGACGCCATTCTGCTGAGGAGTATAAGGAGAAGATAACTCATGAGTAATACCAAGTTCATCAAGATAGTCAGCAAGACCAGTGTTCTTGAACTCAGTTTCATTGTCACTTCTGATGTGCTTGATCTTCACACCAAAGTTGGTTGAAGCCCTTGAGGAAAATCGTTTGAAGACTTCCTGCACTTCAGTTTTGTAAGTGATGATATGCACCCATGTATAACTTGAATAATCATCAACAATGACAAAGCCATATAAAGATGCAGCATTGGTAAATGTGGCATAGTGAGTAGGGCCAAAGAGATCCATGTGAAGCAATTCAAATGGACGAGTGGTAGTCATGATGGTCTTTGAGGGATGCTTGGCCTTGGTCATCTTTCCAGCTTCACAAGCTCCACACAAATAGTCCTTGAGGAATTTGACACCCTCGATGCCAATGACATGCTTTTTGTTCGCGAGCATATGCAAGTTCCTCATCCCAGCATGGCCAAGTCGTTGATGCCATAGCCAACCTTCTGAAGCTTTTGCAAGTAGACATGTAGCAGGTTGTGGTCCTGTAGAGAAATCAACAATATACGAATCTCCTCTCCTAAAGCCTTCGAAGACTTTGGAATTGTCAGCTTCCATGATCACAACACAACGATACTTGCCAAAGACAACAACCATATCAAGATCACAAAGCATTGAGACAGACATGAGGTTGAACCCTAAGGACTCGACAAGCATGACTTTGTCCATGTGTCGATCCTTTGAGATTGCAACCTTACCTAGACCCAATACCTTTCTTTTTCCTTTGTCAGCGTAGGTGATATGCTTCAGATGCGATGGAGATAAGGGAGCGTCCATCAATAGATTCTTGTCACGAGTCATGTGATTTGTACATCCACTATCGAGGACCTACTTAGTGGCTTTGGGTTGATCATCCTGTAGATGAATTAGTGCAGCTTACGAACTCATATACTTCATTAGTGAAGAATATGACATCAAATTCATCAAATCAATTTCATCAAGCAATAGAACAGATATAGCAATGTGAGGACATGAGAAATGAAAATTCATTTCTTCATGATTAGCTTGCGTCCTTTCAAGCATATCCAGGTCTCCAGCAAATTCTTCAGACGTTTAAGTACGTCTGGAGACCTGACCCTGCATAAGAGATTAGTTCTTTTTCTTCACCACCCACATATGAAGGGGTGGCAAAGAGTTCATCATTCCGCGATCTCCATAAGAGAAAGGTGGCATAGATGCCAATCCACTTCATTTCGCATAAGAGGGGTTAGGGTAAGCATATGAGTAAGCAGAGAAATTTTCGAGGATTTATGAACATAATGATTTGAAGAATAGCGCACATATCCATAATCCTTAGCCTTTCCCTGTGAAACAGAGGTGTTAGCACGATGATGTTCATGTGAGGACTTTGATCCATGTGAGGAATGTGGTCTATAGGAGGACTTGGATCCATATGAAGACTTTGGTCCATATGAAGAATTTGATCTAGGGTTCCTATTCTTCACAGGTGGTGTCATGATGACATTCACCTGAAGACTTTAAAGGCACCTTTTGGGAACCCAGATTTTCTTCATAGGAGGACCGTTCCTGCAGTTAGTGCCAACATATCTAGCAAATACTTCACCATTCTGATTTTTGAACAGTTTGTAATTGGAGTCAAATGACTCATCAGAAGAATATGAAGATTCACATGTAAAGCCAGATAAAGTAGATGGATCCATTAAAGGTCCCTTTGCAGCAACCCATGAGGTTTTGGGATACTGCTCAGGTTTCCAGTAGGTCCCATTAGCATTGAGTTTCCTCTCAAAGGCAATACCCTCTTTCCTAGGGTTCCTGTTGAGGATCTGCTTTTTAAGCACATCACAAAGAGCCTGATGCCCTTTGAGGCTTTTGTACATGCCTATCTTATACAATTCCTTCAGCCCTGCATGGTCAGTGATACTCGCAGCATCCTCAGATGAGGAATTAGTGATAGCAAAGACAATTGAAGAATTTGCAGCAATAGAAGCATTTGAACATTCAAGTGAAGAATTAGCAGATTCACGTTCAATGCATTTCAAACATGGAGGAATAAAGTATTCC
Organism: Triticum dicoccoides; assembly: GCF_002162155.2. Classification (NCBI taxonomy): domain Eukaryota; kingdom Viridiplantae; phylum Streptophyta; class Magnoliopsida; order Poales; family Poaceae; genus Triticum; species Triticum dicoccoides. Next base: position 193,926,335 of record NC_041382.1, read on the forward strand.
TGAGCAACGCTAATTTGTTGAGTAGGTAATGAATCACGCTCCTTCTGAAGATCTTCATAACTCACTCTTAACTGTTCAAGATCTTGCTTTATTTGAAGAAATTCATAAGAAAGCTTCTCATGATCAGATAAGATAGTGTTATGATGACTCTGAAGATTGTCAAACTTGGACTGAAGTCCCTGAAGACTTTCAACCAAAGCTTTAGAATGATCCATTTCTTCACCCAACATATCATCACTATCATCTAGCGTGTTTTGAACTTTTTCCAAAGCTCTTTGTTGTTTAGTGGCAAGGGAAGCAAGTTTGACATAACTGAGTCCAAATTCATCACCAGATTCATTATCACTAGACTCAGATAAGTAGCACTCAGTTACCTTGGCACCTTTTGCCATAAGGCATGGTGCAGAGGAAGATGATTCTGGATTGAAAGTCATAGCCTTGCGCGATTCCATCAGATCCTCAAACCAGGGTTCATGGTGAGATCAATGGCCTTCATAGACCTCAGAGAGTCGGTCCCAAATGAGCTTCGCATGGCAGAGATGCATAACGTTCCTGAACTGATTTTGTGACAAGCCGGAGCAGATGAAGTCCTTCGCCGTGAGGTTGAGTACCGTGTACTTGCAAATATCATCAGCCTCCGCCATCTTGCATAGGTCTGTAAGACCAATCTCAGTGACGGTCCAGAGTTCGCTGTTCATCGCCATGAGGTGCTTCTTCATCATGGCCTTCCACTTGGGATAATCATGACCGTCAAAGATGGGGCATGTCACAGTCTTCATTCCTGCGGTCAACATAACTCAAACTCCAGGCGGTTAAACCAAAATCACACAGAACAAGGGAGTACCTCGCTTTGATACCAATTGAAAGTGCGTTAAGTCGACTAGAGGGGGGAGGGGTGAATAGGCGATTTTTATAAATTCTTCACTGAGGAGTTTTAGGGTGAGGAAATTCCTAAGCGAAGAACTACTTGCAGCGGAATAAGTACTCAGATGCAGACATGACATAACATAAGCATGGACATCATGATGGATTGGAAACAAAACACATAGTATAGAAAGCGTAAGCACATGATAAAACAGAATGACGACAAGCAGACTGAAGAAATTGAACTGAGGAAATTGAGAAAGTCTTCAGTCAAAGTCTTCAAACAGATATGAACATGTACACAACACAGTAATGAAGAAATGAAAGGGTTGAGCAAATAGAACCAGTAAGCTTGGTGAAGACAATGATTTGGTAGACCAGTTCCAACTGTTGTGACAGTTGTACGTCTGGTTAGAGCGGCTAGGTATTTAAACCTGAGAACACACAGTCCTCACCATATTCTCCTTGAACTAAGGTCACACAGACCTCATCCAATCACTCGTGGTAAGTCTTCAGGTGACTTCCAAACCTTCACAGACTTGGTCACTCGGCGATCCACAATTTCCTCTTGGATGCTCTAGACCATGACGCCTAACCGTCTAGAGGATGCATAGTCCTCAAAGATAACAAGCGTCGGTTCCACACAGGAACAATCTCTTCAGTGATGCTCAATCACTTTGGGTTGTAGGTGTTTGGTTTGGGGTTTTGGGTTTTTCCTCCGTTGATGATTTTCGCTCAAAGTCCTCGGAGGATGGGATGCTCTCAATGACACGTGTCAGTTTCTCGCGGAGTAGCCAACCAGCTAGTGGTTGTAGGGGGCAGCTATTTATAGCCTAGGGACCAGCCCGACATGATAATACATAAATGCCCTTCAATAATATGATCGTTAGGTGGGTAGATATTTTTGGGACAGCTGGTGCATAGCACGGCAACGGTCGGAAATTTGACTATCAAATTCCTCAACGTTATCATGTTCCTCACTTGTAGGCAATCTGCATTGGCGAATTCCTAACTCCGCAGTCAGGACAAAGTCCTCAGAGACCAGAAGAACTTCGTCTCTGTCACTGAAGAAATTGACTGAACTATATGAGATTTCCAATGGCTGCACTTGAAGGGATTGGTAGGTGTAGGATTTTTAGTTGAGCATCACTTGGAAACTTTTCCTTAGCTTTACCTCGACCCCCTTTAACAGTACGGTGTTTCCTATGACTCAAGAAAGAAAAAAATGAAACTACGAAAACAAAAGTCTTCACGCTTCATGTTCCTCGTATGAATAACAAGTCTTCACGGTCACACCAATTTCTTCACTTTCAAAGTCCTCAGAAAGTCTTTAGAAATCCAAAGTCTTCATTCGAAGACATTCATTTTTAGGGCTCGACTTTCTATGTAAATATCAAACTCCTCATAGACTTATAGACCTGTGTACACTCACAAACGCATTAGTCCCCTAACCTATAATTCTTTAATACGCCAAAATCACTAAGGGGCACTAGATGCACTTATAGTAAGCCATCCCAAAGGTCTTACTTGGCACAAATACTAATTAAAACATAAACACACATCTAACCAGAGGCAAGATGGAAAGTTTATTGAAAAATAGAACCAAAAAAGTAAGAACAAGAATAAAATTGGGTTGCCTCCCAACAAGCGCTATTGTTTAACGCCCCTAGCTTGGCATAGTGCAATAGATCTAGGTATTGTCATCTTTGGTATGCAATCCATAAGTATCTCTCATAATAGATTCATATGGCAACTTAATTTTATTTCTAGGAAAGTCTTCCATGCCCTTCCTTAATGGAAATTGAAATCTAATGTTTCCTTCTTTCATATCAATAATTGCACCAATCGTTCTAAGAAAAGGTCTACCAAGAATAATAGGACATATAGGATTGCAACCTATATCAACAATGAAATTTGCTGGCACATAATTCCTATTTTCAACAATAAGGACATCATTAATCCTTCCCATAGGTTTCTTAATAGTGGAATCCGCAAGATGCAAATTTAAAGAACAATCATCAAATTCACGGAAACCTAGCACATCACATAAAGTTTTCGGAATCGTGGAAACGCTAGCACCCAAATCACACAAAGCATGGCACTCATAATCTTTAATATTAATCTTAATAGTAGGTTCCTACTCATCATAAAGCTTTCTAGGGATAGAAACTTCCAACTCAAGTTTTTCTTCAAAAGATTTCATTATAGCATCAACAATATGTTTAGTAAAAGCTTTATTTTGATTATAAGCATGAGGAGAATTCAACATGGATTCCAACAAGCAAATACAATCTATGAAAGAAAAATTATCATAACTAAAATACTTGAAATCCAAAAGAGTGGGTTCATTGCTACTTAAAGTTTTGACCTCTCCAATCCCACTTTTATCAATTTTTGCATCAAGATCTATAAACTCCGAATCATTGGGATGCCTTGTAGCTAGAGTTGACTCATCTGCAGTACCATCTTTATCAAGATTTATATTAGAAAACAAAGATTCAATAGGATTCACATCAATCACTTTAAGATCTTCATCATTATTTTCACGAGAAATCGAATAACATGCTTTAATAAACCAATCTCGCTTAGCACGCGTCCTAGCGGTTCTTTATTTACATTCATCAATAGAAATTCTCATAGATTTTAGAGACACATTAATATCATGCTTGGGTGGAATAGATCTAATTTTCAAAGAATCAATCTCGAGAGAAATTCTATCCACGTTCCTAGCCAAATCATCAATTTTAAGTAATTTTTCTTCAACCATAGCATTAAAATTCTTTTGAGGACTAATAAATTCTTTAATATAGTTCTCAAGATCAGAGGGAATCTTATTATAATTTCCGTAGAAATTGTTGTAGGAATTACCATAATTATTAGAGGAATTACTAGGAAACGGCCTAGGGTCGAAATTACCTCTATACGCGTTATTACCAAAATTGTTCCTACCAACAAAATTCATATCCACGGATTCATTATTATTCTCAATCAAAGTAGACAAAGGAATATCATTAGGATCAATAGGAGCACTCTTACTAGCAAACCATTTCATAAGCTCGTCCATCTTTCCACTCAAAACATTAATTTCTTCAATCACATTCACTTTTTTACTAGTAGAAGATCTTTCGGCGTGCCATTGAGAAGAATTATCCATAATATTATCTAGGAGTTTAGTAGCTTCTCCTAATGTTATTTTCATCAAAGTACCTCCCGCAGCCGAATCTAAAAGATTTCTAGAAGCAAATTTTAATCTGGCATAAATTTTTTGTATAATCATCCATAAATTCAAACCATGTGTAGGGCAATTTCTTATCATAAATTTCATCCTCTCCCAAGATTGTGCAACATGTTCATGATCAACTTGCTTAAAATTCATAATATCGTTCCTAAGGGAGATGATCTTAGCAGGAGGAAAATACTTGGAAATAAAAGCATCTTTACACTTATTCCATGAATCAATACTATTTTTAGGCAAAGATGAAAACCAAGTTTTAGCACGATCTCGGAGTGAAAACAAAAATAGCTTCAATTTAACAATATTATTACCCACATCTTTCTTCTTTTGCACATCACACAACTCAATGAAGGTATTTAGATGGGATGCGTCATCTTCACTAGGAAGGCCGGAAAACTGTTCTTTCATAACAAGATTCAACGAAGAGGCATTAATCTCATAAGATTCTGCACTAGTGGCGGGAGCAATCAGAGTGCTAATAAAATCATTATTATAGGTGTTGGAAAATTCTCACAACTTGGTATTCTCTTGAGTCATCGTGAAAAAGCAGGCAATCTAACACACGGGTAAACAAAAAGGCGAACGGAAGAAGGGCGAAAAAAGACAAATCTTTTTGTGTTTTTACTGGAAATCGTTTTAGAAGTGGGGGAGAGGAAAATGAGAGGCAAATGGAAAATAATGTAATGCAAGAGATCAGAGTTTATGATGGGTACTTGGTAGGCTTGATCTAGACCTCCCTCGCAATGGCACCAGAAATTCTTCCTGCTACTTCTTGAGCTTGCGTTGGTTTTTCCCTTGAAGAGGAAAGGGTGATGCATCAAAGTAGAGATAAGTATTTCCCTCAGTTAGAGAACCAAGGTATCAATCTAGTAGGAGGTACAAGCAAGTAGCCAATCTATGCACCTGCACAAACAATGAAACCCTTGCACCCAACGCGATAAAGGGGTTGTCAATCCCTTCACGGTCAATTGCGAAGGTGAGATATGATAGATAAAGATAAAACTAAACAAAAGATAAAATATTTTTTGGTTTTTTGGTTTATAGATCTGAAAATAAAAGATAGCAAAATAGAAGATCGGAAACTAATATGATAGAAAATAGACCCAGGCCATAGGTTTCACTAGAGGCTTCTCTCATAAAGGCAAATAATATGGCGGGTGAACAAATTACTGTCGAGCAATTGATAGAAAAGCGCAAAGTTATGACGATATCCAAGGCAATGATTATGCATATAGGCATCACATCCATGTCAAGTAGACCGACTCCTGCCTGCATCTACTACTATTACTCCACACATCGACCGACTCCCGCCTGCATCTACTACTATTACTCCACACATCGACCGACTTGTGCCTGCATCTAGAGTATTAAGTTCAAGAGAACAGATTAAAGCATTAAGCAAGATGACATGATGTAGAGGGATAAACTCAAGCAATATGATGAAAACCCCATCTTTTTATCCTTGATGGCAACAATACAATACGTGCCTTGCTACCCCCATTTTGTCACTGGGTGAGGACACCGCAAGATTGAACCCAAAAGTAAGCACCTCTCCCATTGCAAGAAAAACCAATCTAGTTGGCCAAACCAAACCGATAATTCAAAGATAAATACAAAGATATCAAATCATGCAGATAAGAATTCGGAGAAGATTCAAATAAATTCATAGATAATCTGATCATAAATCCACAATTCATCAGATCTCGACAAACACACCGCAAAAGAAGATTACATTTGATAGATCTCCAAGAACATCGGGGAGAACATTGTATTGAGAGTCAAAGAGAGAGAAGAAGTCATCTAGCTATTAGCTATAGACCTGTGGGTCTGAGGTAAACTACTCACGCTTCATCAGAAGGGCAATGGGGTTGACATAGAAGCCCTCCGTGATCGAATCCCCCGCCGGCAGATTGCTGGAAAAGGCCCCAAGATGGGATCTCATGGGTACAGAAGGTTGTGGCAGAAAAGTGGTCTTGTGGCTCCCCTGGAGGGTTTTGGAATATATGTGAATATCTAGAACGAAGTGCTAGGTCAGGAGGTCCTCAAGGGGCCCACAAGGTAGGGGCGCCCCCCTAGGGCGCGTCCTCTACCCTTGCCGCTGGCTCGCGACTCTTCTGACTTGGACTCCAAATCCCCTGGGTGTCTTCTAGTCCAAGAAAAATCATTGTGAAGTTTTATTCCGTTTGGACTCTGTTTGATATTCCTTTTCTGCGAAACTCAAAAACAAGGAAAAAACAGAAACTGACATTGGGCTCTAGGTTAATAAGTTAGTCCCAAAAATAATATAAAATAGCATAATAATGCATATAAAACATCCAAAACAGATAATATAATAGCATTGAATAATAAAAAAGTATAGATGCGTTGGAGACGTCTCAATTAGATTCAAGCAATCTCTCATGGAAAGGTGCATTCTCAATGACCGTAACATGGAATAGCTGGAGTGATCTCTTCGCAATTGATGTCTTGTTGCGGGGCCAGCAAGACACATAAATCCATCGGAGATTCATTGAGGCGATGTGGAGGCTAATGAACCCGTAGATCTGCCGAAGACGAAGGTACTCGAGCGCAATATGGCTACGGAGCAGGTGCTCCATACCCTTTTTCGAGATGCCAACGTCAAAGAGGTCGAGCTGCTTGAGTTGAGGGAGAAGAAGGGCGGGCACGACATTAGTCTAGGTAAAATAGCAGGATCTGAAGCCGGCGTGACACAACGTTGGCGTGAGGCGGAGCACGGATGGCGGCAGAGAGCGACATCATCCAGCTTCAAACCTGAGCTCCTCGAATTGATCTAGGGCGGGGGATAAGAACCACTCATCGAACTTGGCTTGGACCTTGAAGTTGGTACTGAACATGCGGATGTCAAGGCGTCCGGTTGGCCCATGAAGTGATGAAAGGGTCTTGGAGACTGCGGCCATGCATTTTCCATCCCCGTCACAGAGGCAGCCGTCAACGGTGAGGTTGAGGGGGACGCAGCGCGAGAGGGCGCCACCGCCGGGAGAGCAGGGTGGTCTGCATGGCAGATTTGGTGGGGAGGAGGCCGATTCTGACGAGCAGCATGTCGTCGGGAGGTTGCTAATGAAATCCAGGCTCGTCGTATGCGGTTTTGGCTCAAGCCGCCTCCACTTGTTGGCTGCCTCGCCGTCCAGCTTAGGCCGCGGCGACGCTTGTGTACACGTGGGCTGGTGTGTATTGTGTGCTGGGTGTGCGCGAGTGCGTCGTTGTGTGCATGCCGCCGCGCAGTGGTGAAGTGTGCGCGAGTGTGTCCTTCACACGGAAGAAGTGTGCCCTCAATTTAGCAGTGTGCGGGGTGCTACCGCGAGTGGTTCAACTTTGTTTACTTCACCGCGTGTCAGATGGGCCTCTAGTTTACTTATTTTCACCCACTGCCACATGGGCCAGCACACGAAGATAGAGAACACGAGCTAACGACGCAACATGTGGACTAGTTGACCGGTCAACTAAACAATAAATGGAGCTATACGCTGACACAGTGACCGTATAATCCCTCTGTATAGAGAAATCGAGTGAGAGGGGAGGTCCGTGAGAGATAATAGAGAGAGAGAGAAAGAGCTACTCTCTTCGTTTGATAATGTAGTGCCTATATTATTTTTAAAGTCAAACTTTTGAAAGTTTGACAAAGTTTATAAAGAAATTACTTGTATCTACAATACCAAAGATAAATTATAGTATGTAAGTACATGTTGTGATGAATCTAATGATTGTTCCTGATGTAAATGTTTTTCTCCACATATACCTGGTCAAAATTTTCTGAGCTTTGACTTTTCAAAAAATCCATATGTTTATGGACGTGAGAGAGTACCTAACTAGAGAGAGAGTGTGTGAAATAGAAAGAGTGAGTGAAAAAAGTGTGTGTGTGCGTGTGTGAAAGAGATATGGACAACACACGGTAAAGTAGAGAAAAAGCATGTGTATCTTATGCAAACATATCACACATGCATCTTCGACAACGGAAGCGAGGTGAGGAGATAGTGTGTAGTTGTTTGCAACCAAGAGAGAAAGACCCCTAGCACGTGGCCAAGAGAGGTCTAACAAACAAGGGAGAGAGGTCGAGAGAGAAGTACGGAGAAAATGCAGATATGGGGAGGAGAAAGTGTATGTTTGTGACAGAGAGATCCCCTGGAGATCGTGATGGCACTACATGGGTGGGAGATCGAGTGACAAGGTGTGTGCGTGATAGAAGATACCCCGAGCGATATCAAGATAGATGTATGGATGGAAGGAGACAATACGTGTGTTCCTGATAGCTAGTGAGAGATAGTCATACTTAGGGGGGAGTGCGTGCGCCTATGATGGAGTGAGG
>NC_041382.1:193934962-193936071 GCF_002162155.2 Triticum dicoccoides
GGGGGGGGGGTCACATAAAGAGAGAACAAGGGCGGAGAGTGTTAGATGGGTCTATGTAGCGCGAGCGAGATACGTGTATGTGTGAACCAGGGAGATATAAAGTTTGAGAGAGATAGAGGAGCCCTGATACGGCTGAGTGGTGCGTCAGATAGCTGGGAGGGGGAAAGAGATACTCCATCCGTTTGACAATGCAGTGCATATAATTCTTTTAGAAGTCAAACTTTGGAAACTTTGACCAGGTTTATGCAAATATTATTTATATATACAATACCAAAGATACATCATTCGAAACTACATCTCATGATGAATCTAATGATATATGTTTGCCATTCTAGATGTAAATGTTTTTCTCCATGTACATGGTCAAACTTTATGATGTTTAACTTTTCAATAAATCTATATGCTGTGGACCGAAGAGAGTGCCTAAGTCGAGAGAGAACAAGTGCGTATGAAGGATAATGAGTGAGTGTGCAAAAAGAGTGTGTGTGTGTGAAAGAGAAAGGGACAACAAACGATAAACTAGAGAGAGAGAGAGAGTGTGTGTGTGTGTGCTCATTCCTTATGCAAACATATCACGCATGCATATACAAGATAGAAAAGCAAGGTGAGGAGATACACGAAGATAGATAGTGTGTGATTGTTTGCAACAGAGAGAGACACCCCTATAACACATGTCCAATAGAGGTCTGGCCAACAAGGGATAAAGGTCGAGAGGGACACATGGAGAAGATGGACGCATGAGGAGGGAGAGAGGGTGTGTTTCTGATAGAGAGATCCCCTCGAGATCGCGAGGGAACTATGTGGGTGAGAGATCGAGGGACGAGGTGTGTGTGCGATAGAAAGATGCCCCGAGAGAAATCGAGATAGACCAAGTAAGGGAAAGAGACAATGCACATGTTTTGTGATGGAGACTAAGAATTAGTCATATACATAGGGGGGACTGCGTGTGCCTGCAATTGAGTGAGAGACAATCATACTTAGCTAGGCATGAGATTGTGTGTGTGTGTGTGTGTCCGCGCGCGTGTTAGATGGAGAGATAACGAGGGGGAGAGAGAGAGAGTTTTAGATGGGTCTATCGAGTGCGAGTGAGATATGCATGTGTATGTTTG
>NC_041382.1:193936226-193987645 GCF_002162155.2 Triticum dicoccoides
CCGAGATGGCATAGTGGTGCGTGAGAGAGTTACATGCAACGAGCTAGGGAATTTGTGTGCGTACGATGAGTGCACCCAAGATATTATGTTGGACTAGAGAATCATACATAGTGTGCCAGAGAGACCTATACATGGAGTGCATGAGAACTAGAATGACCCCCCCCACACACACACACATAGATAGAGAGAGAGGGAGAGGTACCGACAAGGTTTGTGTTTGGATGCGTGTGACAGAATTGAAGATTGTCGGAGAGAGAGAGAGAGAGAACAGGAGTCCGGGAGAGGGGGAGGTCACGTTTATGAATCAAAGACTGATGTAAACCATGTTTCGATATAAATTTGTATTCAAATATTTGAATCGGAGAATATGTTGTCTACAATCCACACATGAATAGAGATATGCGTATCAAACATGTTCATTAATTTGACTTTCAACATGTTCATGGAGTACTATAATACTGTACAACATGCTACTCAATTGAGGTGTTCAATTTTGGATTTTGTTCACTATTTTGACCTGGTGAACGAGCTATTTCATTGAATCAAGATATTTCATTTTGGGTTTGATTCCCGTTTTTGAGTGGGTCAACTATTTGTCATATAGCAAATCGTTAGCAATGAGCATGTAAAAACACATTAGTCCCGAGCATCATCTCACCATCTAAAAAAGAAGTGGCAAGCTAATATTTCAAAATTTGATTCGAATCAACTTGGTGAGGTAGACATGGATGCTCATTCTCCCAAAATTTGAACGAACCGCTAAACACCCTCTACTTGGTGGAATTCACCCGAGCAAATAAATGGGAGATGTGAAATTACCGGCCTATGTGGGACACACATCAATTGGCCCGTTGTACATCGAGGGTAGGTTCGTAACTTCATCCAAGCGCGCCTTCTCCCCGGCCGAAATGACAGGTGCCGAATAATTCAACCATGGGTAGCAAAACAACCTCTCCTCGTCTGAAAATCGCTCACGTCGAGCATTTTAAAACACACCCTCCTCGCCCGAAATTGATTGCGCCCACTATTTCAAAACACGCCCTCCTCGCCGAAATCACTCGCTCCCACTATTTGAAAACACGCCCTCCTCACCTGAAATCGCTCGCGCCCACTATTTGGGAGAAGGAAAGTTACTCTACTATCCCCGACCCTCAGTACACAGACCCAAGCCCAGAAGCCTAAAGACAGTGGTAGAACTGTAACTCCCCCCACATTTCAGACAAATGCGTCTGTAAGACATGGCCCCCCTCCCAATTCCCCATTCATACATCGTGGGTGCCAAATCACCTTCTCCCCAAAAGCTCCCTTCTCCCAAGTTGCGAAATCTTAGCCCCTCCTCCATGGCGCCCCCACCGCACCAAATTCGCTGCCACCCTCCTCCCCAATGCTGGAGACGTTGTCCGTTTGCCGTCATGCACTGGGTCGTGTGCCTCTTACTCCGTGCTGCTGGAGTTGCCTCGACGATGACCGCGTGAACCATACCGGAGCTGATTCACCCCCTCCATTGTGCACGGCGCCAGAGCGGCTCCAACTTTGGTTGCGTCTAGGGCCCCGACGTTGCTTCCCTGTAGCCATCGACCGTCGCGAGGTCTCTGATTTCCTACCGCCGGTAGCCACCGCAACCGCGCCGGCCTCACCGACTTGACAGCTGGAGCCGCCTACTTCACCGGGCCGCAAGATAGGTCGTACACTCATCTTAAATCATTTTATTTAGGAACCGGTTGTCTAAATTTTTATTCTGGGCCAATCGATTCCCAATAGGAAGCAGCACCCCTCGAGGCGGCGGAGCTCCTAGGCTGCCGGTAGGCTGGTGTCTAACGTAAGGGTGCAGGGGTGCAAGTTCACCGCGGAAGTAGTCCTTAGGTGGCTATCTTAGAGTTGCGTGGGTTGAAGGTACTGCCGCCGCCGGATCTGGATGACAAAGAGTCTTTGTGGATTAGCCGGGGGCGGCGCAACCATGGCAGTGCGGTGGGGCGGGGAGCGGGGTTTTGGTTGGAGCTCTCGCGTCCACGGATGGCGGAGGCAGGCTGCTCTGCCAGTGGTCGCTGGCTCCTTTGGGAAGATTCTGAACAATGTCAGCTAGGAGGCACAAGACGGCCATCAAGCCATCTGGCGTATATTGGACAGTACCAAAATGAAATAAAATCGTCTGACCCCAACAGACGTGTGACCACTCTCGTACCTTAGTGTTGATCTCTTAGGGTATTTCTTCAGACCATAGATATGTGTCGTTCTTAACATTTTATGTTTTCTGCATCTTCAGGCACACCGTCTTCCTTCTCACCGCAGCTGCTCCAACAAGGGAAGCATACACCAGAAGGGAGCTATAGTCCTCACTCAATAGTTCCCTGCATCGAATGTGCATGCCCGACATGGACAGCCATAACAACTGCAGGGACATCGACAAGTCAGCACATGATGCTCACTCCAATGGATGGCGGCCAGACAGGTTGTACGCCCATCTTACTTGTGTGCAACATTTATGGCTTTGTTATTCATCTAAGCATGGAAAATAGATTGTCACATTTCACTATATATTCATCCTGATCTCTTCAGCGTCTTGTTCAGGAGTTAATGATGTTCCATAGTTCAGATAAGAGACTAGTTCTTTAGGTAACGTTGTTCCATAGTTATCATCCATCAGCCAATGTTATCCCACGGGCTGGTGATTATACCACTTCTAGTATTACCTATGTTGTTCTTTAATACTATTGTGTGCCATCTAGTTAATCTCGAGTACAAACGATACATATTCTGTAGCTTTCATCTGTGTTCTCCCTTTAGTTTTTGAGACATGTTGCTGCTAATTAAGCCCAGTCCTACTATTTATGTCGTCTCCTACATGCACTCATTACATAAATCTAACTACTAGTTGTCTTCCATGCATGTCAGATGTAATTGGACACACTGAAATATCCACAAGAACCTCACAAAGCAATGTAATAGCCAACAAACTTGACGTCAACGATACCCAATATGATGGAACATGTAAAGGAAGTTCTTCAGAAGACTTGTAGAAAGATGCCGAATCCTATTCACCCCACAAGGTTCTTGCTGTAACTTGGCCCGTGGTATGGGTACAACATGCATATAATGTCTTGGAGTGCATCTACTCTGTTGCAATGCCATGTGCTTAGCCTGCTGATCATGCATGTAAATATGTCATGCCTTCCTGTTTTCCAGTACCTATTCCATTCATGATAACATGTTTTCAAATTCAAGTATTGTCATTCTACTCTGTCGCAATGCCATCTGCTTAGTTTGGACATCATGCTTCTGAATATCTTATGCATTGTTATTCATCAGTATGTACTTCATCTGTCTACCATACCATGTTTTTTTATGTTGAAGTGTTGTTCTAGTGGCCTGTTTAAATGCCATCTTAGGTTCCCAATCATACAAGCATATGTTGCCTTAGTGTTTTTCTGTATATATTCCGCTATCATACAGTTTTACATTGAACTAGTGTTTTTTTACTCTGTTGTCCTGCTGTATCCCTAGCTCTTACATCTCCCTCCGTCCAGATTACATGTCGCAGAAATGGATAAAAATGGATGTATCTAGAACTGAAATATGCCTAGTCACATACATTTATTTTCCGGATGGAGGGAATACATGCAAATTTTTCATGCCTTTCTATTCTTCACTACCTATTCCATCTCTCTGCCATAGCATGTTTTATAACTCAAGCACCATTCTTCTATATAGGGCATGCAAGGGGAGGACGGCTATGTTAGAATATGAAGGGTTACAAACAAGGTCTTTGCAAAAGATCGGAACGCCAGGAGATAGTAGACCAACTCCAATGTTCATAGATACTTCTCCAACACAGAGAAACCCAATTGCTACTGATAATAAGCAGATTCAAGTTGCCAAAGAACTAGTCTGCTCCAGTCCAGCAAAAAAATGTCAACTTCATTCTAAAAAGCGTGTGCGTATCATCACATCATTAAATTTTATAGCATTCAGATCACATTTTCTACATGTTTCTTACCCATCTCTCTTTTAGAAAATAAGCTTAAAGGATAAAAGACTTTCTAAACTAGGATCGTGTTCGAGGAAAGTATCTTGCGGGAATTCTCTATGATCCAATGCTGATGTAAGTACCTGTTGTATATCACTAAAATTTTACATCAGTATGTATTTTGTTAATTGGTGTGAATCCAACCTTTATCTGATCTAAATTTACTTGTAGCAAAATGTATAATTACGACAATGTTTATTTTTTAAAGGAAAACAGACTTGTAGTTTTGCATACTGAGCTGCATGAGTGTACTATCTCATATCATGCACATTACTAAATTGTAGTGTTTTTCTGGTTGCCCAATCATTCATTGTGTCAATGTTGCTTTCCTATTACCTTACCTGGCTGATGATAGTTGTGCCATATTGTATTAATTTGGTGTAGGCTGGTGTGGTCTGGTTTCCGAAACATCTGTTGTGTCAATGTTGCTTTTCTATTATCTGACATAGCTAATGATAGCAATGCTAGTGTGTTAATTTGGTGCAGCCTGCTGAAGATAAGAAGACGAACTCTGAAAATAGCAAGGCAACCCCATTGTATCTTTCCAATAAATCTAGGCCAGGTAATATGGCAATAACTCTTGATTAATCTATTTGGTCCCCCTCCTAATTTATGTTATGATGCAGTGGTTGATACACTCTCCACTATAAATAATACAAGCCTGCCAAAATCGCCTTCTGAATTTGTTGAGTTTCCTATGTCTTGAATCCAACGGAAAAATGTATGTTTGTCAACGAATTAGTGGCTGAAGCAATCATGGAAATCATGGAGGAACCAGAGGTACACATTCTTGTGCAACAACAACTGGTCAATGTTTTCAGAGACAATGCAGTAAAGAAGGAAGAACTTGCTCACATGCTTATGGGCGTCATCCACACTGAGGTTGCAGATTGTGAGGTTGTAGATCATTAAGTTCTGTTCATTTATTTTCACTAGCATCAATCTTTGATTCCCCAATGGATGTAATTTTCTATAGTATATGCTGGATGTGCAATGTTTTTCCTTGTATGCCATACGTTTGCTTAGCATGCCTCACATTTCAGCTAACTGGTCGCTAGGAAGGCAAAAAAGCAGTGAAATTATTAGTTAGCACGAACAGTCGTTGGCCTAAATGAAGGAAGCGGCCCACTGCCCTTAATGGGATTCCCTAATGGGTTCGCATGGGCCAAAATTCTCATAGGCCTTTGATTGATCGGTTTTTGTCCTGTCCATAATTTCTTGTCGTAATGGGCTCAAATTATAGTTGGGCCGGAATCGACTTTATCTAATTCGGCCTACAGACATGTTCGAACTTTACTGGGTCCATTAAGTTAATGGGCCGTAACCAGGCCGAAAGCTCTATTGGGACGCTATAATTGAAACGAGCCAACAGTTAATGCTCAGCCTTATTACCTCCCGGGTCGTTAACAGTCCGACATCAAAGCGGGCAATAAGTGGGCCAATTCGATTTCACGGGCCCTTAACATGTAGATACTAAGGTCAGGCTATATATGGCCCAACTGTATTGTGGGCCTTTAGAAAGCCGAAAGAGACAACAGGCTCGTACTGGACCATGAAGAGCATGTGCTGCTAAGAGGCCAAAAGTCAGGTCGGACTGTATATGGCCCAACTATGTTGTGGGTCTTTAGCAGGCCGAAAGCGAAACCGGGCTGGTATTGGTCATGAAGAACATGGGTCGTTAAGAGGCCAAAACTCAGGTCAGACTGTAAACGACCCAACTCATTTATGGGCCGTTAACAGGCTGAAAGACACACCAGGCTTGAAACTGGCCCAACACTTAAATGGGTCGCTAAAAGGCCGAAAGACGTACATCCTAAAATTGGCCCATCCCTTGAATGGGATGTTAACATGCCGAAACACATAGGGCCAATATTGAGCCCAAATATATAGCGGGCTGTTAACGGGCTCGAGCTGACGATGGGCTGCAATGGTGTCAAATAGTTAATGGGCCGTTGACGGGCCAAATTGGCACATCTCTATGGGCTGTGGGCTTAAATGGACCACACACTAGTAGGCCCTATATGGGTTGGCCTGCTAATTTTGACTGGGCCAGCCTCTTTCACCTAAATGGGCCACTGTTGGGCCTTGCCACGTGCCAACATATCGTAGGCGCCTCCCGTACAATGAGTGGATGGCATCTATCCCAACATTGAGCCAACACGTGGATCGTCCGGCAAATGAGAATTTTACACGTGGAAATCACCATTGGTTGGGGCTGTTAACGGGTTATCGGATCCAAACCGGAACCCGATAGCTTAACGGCGACCCGTTATAGTGGATGCCATGTGTTGGTTACCCTTGATGAAAACACTTCCATGAGGCACCATTTATCGTCATGGAAGTGGACACTCCTGTGATGATAATTTTGGTATTGTCATGGAACACTTCTATGACAGCACGACTATCTTGATTCTGTCATAAAATCGTCATGGATGCACATGCATGACAGAAAACGTGACCTACTGTGACAAACATGTATCATCACAGAAGTGTATTCTTTTGTAGTGGTAGAGCGGTATACCGCTTAGTGTAGTAGTTCCAGTTGTTGCATGTGAGTACATGAATACAGGAGCAGTAGTGTCGCCGGAGCGGTAATACCGTCCTCACTAGCGGTACTATGCTAAGTGTCTTAGGACACAATGAACTAGCAGTAGTAGAGGATTGCCAGTGCGGAAGTATCGCAAAAGGTGGTACTACTGGATGACATCTGCTCTACTACCGTAGAAGTGGACAAGGGCAATAGAAGCACAAAATAGGCGGAAGTTGTGCGATAGTAGAAATTGGAAACATGCCCTACTACCGCTAATTCCTCCAGGCTACAAAGAGTCTGCGGTAGTGGGGTAGTACTAGCGCAGTAGTACCGCGGCAGCAGTACTATCTCTCTACTGCCGCCCAACTACCGCAAATGCAAATAATACATTAGTAGCCCAAAAATAAACGGTAGTGCCCGCGACACTGAAATGCGGAAGTACTGCTGAAACAGTACTACCGCTTCCCAGGGCAATACTACCGCTTGGGTGCTTGATACGTCTCCAATGTATCTATAATTTTTTTATTGTTCCATGCTGTTATATTATCATTCTTGGATGTTTTACAATCATTTTATAGCAACTTTATATCATTTTTTGGGACTAACCCATTGACATAGTGCCCAGTGCCAGTTGCCGTTTTTGCTTATTTTTTACATCGCATAAAATCAATACCAAATGGAGTCCAAACACAGTGAAACTTTTTGGAGAATTTTTCTGGACCAAAAGACACCTGTTGGGCCCAAGAAGTACCAGAAGGGAGCTCCGAGGGGAGCACAACCCACCAGGGCGCGCCTGCAGGTGGGTTGTGCCCACCTCGGTGGCCTCCCGCACTGCCTCTTGGCCCTATAAATACCCAAATATTCCAGAAACCCTAGGGGAGTCGACGAAAAACAATTCCAGCTGCCACAAGTTCCAAAACCACGAGATCCAATCTAAACACCATCACGGAGGGGTTCATCGTCCTTATTGGCGCCTCTCTGATGATGCGTAAGTAGTTCATCATAGACCTATCGGTCAGTAGGAAGTAGCTAGATGTCTTCATCTCTCTCTTTTGATTCTCAATACAATGGTCTCTTGGAGATCTATTTGATGTAACTCTTTT
Source organism: Triticum dicoccoides (assembly GCF_002162155.2). Lineage (NCBI taxonomy): Eukaryota > Viridiplantae > Streptophyta > Magnoliopsida > Poales > Poaceae > Triticum > Triticum dicoccoides. The sequence continues at coordinate 193,943,884 of NC_041382.1, forward strand.
TTGCGGTGTGTTTGTTGGGATCCGATAACTTTGAGTTTACGATCAGATCTACCTATCCATGAAAGATATTTGAGTTTTGATATCTTATATGCATGATTATTTATAGCCTCGTATTTCTTCTTCGAATCTTTGGTTTAGTTAGGCCAACTAGATCGATTTTTCTTGCCATGGGAAGAGGTGCTTTGTGATGGGTTCGATCGTGCAGTGTTCTTTCCCAGTGACAGAAGGGGCAGCAAGACATGCATGTATCATTTCTATTAAGGATAACAAGATGGGGTCTATTCCTGCATGAATAGATCTTGTCTACATCATGTCATTGTTCTTATTTCATTACTCCGTTTCTCCATGAACTTAATACACTAGATGCATGCTTGATAGCGGTCGATGTGTGGAGTAATAGTAGTAGATGCAGGCATGAGTCGATCTATTAATCTTGGACGTGATGCCTATATATTGATCATTGCCTGTATATCATCATAATTATTCGAGGTTCTATCAATTGACCAACAATAATTTGTTTACCCACTGTGTGCTATTTCTTGAGAGAAGCCACTAGTGAAATATACGGCCCCCGGTTCTATTCTTTATCATATTTGCTTTCCGATCTATTTTACTTGCTTTTATTTTCGGATGTATTATTCCAAAAACTCAAAAATACTTTGCTGCACTTATTATTTTGCATCTTTTATTTCTTGTTTATTCGAGATCTATTTATCCAATCTATCACAAATTTTATCCCATCCACTTGACAATTTCTGGCGCGTTACTCGAAAAGGGATTGACAACCCCTTATAAGCGTTGGGTTGCAAGTTTTTGTTCTTTGTGTGCAGGTACCATTTACATAGTTTTGCTTGGTTCTCCTACTGGATTGATACATTGGTTCATAACTGAGAGAAATACCTACCGTAGTTGTGCTGCATCATCCCTTCCTCTTTGGGGAAATACCGACATAGTTCCAGCGACATCAGTGCTTAAAGAAAGCCCAATAGCAAAAATAGCAGGACCTCCAATGTTGAGGGAAGCATATGTGGGTGCACAAGGGTATTGTGCGTGTTGATTCCACCCTAACCTTTCCAAAGCGGACCCCCTCTTAATAGTTTAGTTTTTCTACGACTCAAATCCACCTAAAAAGAAACATCAAAGAAACCGTCTTCAGTCTCTATTACCGAGGGGAATAAACCGTCTTGTGCCATGGAACATAATATCTGAAATGCTCAATGCACACGGTTAGTCTGCAAAAAGCATTGCCATCAATCACCAAAACTAATAGAGAGAAATATGCCCTAGAAATCTCCCCTTTTTTGGTGGATTGATGACAACATAGGATTTGCACAAATAATGTCAAAGAATAATATGCAAACCGAAGATCAACAAAATATGGACTGGCTTCCCTAGATGTGTGGACTATTCAAATGTGCTCTTGGAATGCAAAGCACACGCACTAGGATCAGCACCCCCCCATGATACTTCTTGAGCTTGCGTTGGTTCTTCCCTTGAAAAGGAAAGTATGATGAAGCAAAGTAGAGATAAGTATTTCCCTTAGTTAAGAACCAAGGTATCAATCTAGTAGGAGGAACACAAAGTCTCCAATGATTCACCTGCACAAACAAATACCTGGACCCAACATGATAAAAGGGTTGTCAATCCCTTCATGGTTACTTGCAAGGATGATATCTGATAGAGATAGGTATAAAAGATAAATAAAAGTGCAAAATAAAGTAAAGGTATAAAAACAGAATTTTTGATGTGGAATGCTACTAGGCATAATTTCAATGTAATTCTTCTTAATTGTGGTATGAATATTCAGATCCGAAAGATTCAAGACAAAAGTTTGATATTGACATAGAAATAATAATACTTCAAGCATACTAACTAAGCAATTATGTCTTCTCAAAATAACATGGCCAAAGAAAGTTATCCCTACAAAATCATATAGTCTGGCTATGCTCCATCTTCACCACACAAAGTATTCAAATCATGCACAACCCCGATGACAAGCCAAGCAATTGTTTCATACTTTTAATGTTCTCAAACTTTTTCAATCTTCACGCAATACATGAGCATGAGCCATGGACATATCACTATAGGTGGAATAGAATGGTGGTTGTGGAGAAGACAAAAAGGGAGAATATAGTCTCACATCAACTAGGCGTATCAGCAGGCTATGGAGATGCCCATCAATAGATATCAATGTGAGTGAGTAGGGATTGCCATGGAACGGATGCACTAGAGCTATAAGTATATGAAAGCTCAACGAAAGGAACTAAGTGGGTGTGCATCCAACTCGCTTGCTCACAAAGACCTAGGGCATTTTGAGGAAGCCCATCATTGGAATATACAAGCCAAGTTCTATAATGAAAAATTCCCACTAGTATATGAAAGTGATAACATAGGAGACTCTCTATCATGAAGATCATGGTGCTACTTTGAAGCACAAGTGTGATAAAAGGATAGTAGCATTGTCCCTTTTCTCTTTTTCTCTCATTTTTTTAATTTTTTGGGCCTTTTCTCTTTTTTTATGGCCTCTTTTTTTTCTTCGTCCGGAGTCTCATCCCGACTTATGGGGGAATCGTAGTCTCCATCATCCTTTCCTCACTTGGGACAATGCTCTAATAATGATGATCATCACACTTTTGTTTACTTACAACTCAATACTTAGAACAAAATATGACTCTATGTGAATGCTTCCGGCGGTGTAACAGGATATGCAATGAATCAAGAGTGACATGTATGAAAGAATTATGAACGGTGGCTTTGCCACAAATACGATGTCAACTACATGATCATGCAAAGCAATATGACAATGATGAAGTGTGTCATAATAAATGGAATGGTGGAAAGTTGCATGGCAACGTATCTCGGAATGGCTATGGAAATGCCATAATAGGTAGGTATGGTGGCTGTTTTGAGGAAGGTATATGGTGGGTGTATGACACCGGCAAAGGTGCGTGGTATTAGAGAGGCTAGCAATGGTGGAAGGGTGAGAGTGCGTATAATCCATGGACTCAACATTAGTCATAAAGAACTCACATACTTACTGCAAAAATCTATTAGTTATCGAAGCAAAGTATTATGCGCATGCTCCTAGGGGGATAGATTGGTAGGAAAAGACCATCGCTCGTCCCCGACCGCCACTCATAAGGAAGACAATCAATGAATAAATCATGCTCCGACTTCATCACATAACGGTTCACCATACGTGCATGCTAGGGGAATCACAAACTTCAACACAAGCATTTCTCAAATTCACAACTACCCAACTAGCACGACTCTAATATCACCATCTCCATATCTCAAAACAATTATCAAGCATCAAACTTCTCTTAGTATTCAAAACACTCATAAGAAAGTTTTTACTAATCTTGAATACCTAGCATATTACGATTATTTAAGTAAATTACCATGCTATTTAAAACTCTCAAAATAATCTAAGTGAATCATGAGAGATCAATAGTTTCTATAAAACAAATCCACCACCGTGCCCTAAAAGATATAAGTGAAGTACTAGAGCAAAACTATATAACTCAAAAGATATAAGTGAAGCACATAGAGTATTCTAATAATTTCTGAATCATGTGTGTCCCTCTCAAAAGGTGTGTACAGCAAGGATGATTGTGGAAACTAACAAATAAAGACTCAAATCATACAAGATGCTCCAAGCAAAACACATATCATGTGGTGAATAAAAATATAGCTCCAAGTAAAGTTACCGATAGAAGTAGATGAAAGAGGGGATGCCTTCCGAGGCATCCCCAAGCTTTGGCTTTTTGGTGTCCTTAGATTATCCTGGGGGTGCCATGGGCATCCCCAAGCTTAGGCACTTGCCACTCCTTGTTTCATAATCTATCAAATCCTTACCCAAAACTTGAAAACTTCACAACACAAAACTTAAAGTAGAAAATCTCGTGAGCTCCGTTAGTGAAAGAAAACAAAACACCACTTCAAGGTACTGTAATGAACTCATTCTTTATTTATATTGGTGTTAAACCTACTGTATTCCAACTTCTCTATGGTTTATAAACTATTTTACTAGCCATAGATTCATCAAAATAAGCAAACAAAACACGAAAAACAGAATCTGTCAAAAAACAGAACAGTCTGTAGTAATCTGTAGCTAGCACAAGATCTGGAACCCCAAAAATTCTAAAATAAATTTCTGGACGTTAGAGATTTATCTATTAATTATCTGAAAAAATAATTAACTAAATAGAACTTTACAAATAAAAATGGCAGCAGTTCTCGTGAGCACTAAAGTTTCTGTTTTTTACAGCAAGATTAACAAGACTTTCCCCAAGTCTTCCGAACGGTTCTACTTGGCACAAACACTAATTAAACAGAAAAAACACAACCAAAACAGAGGCTAGATAAATTATATATTAATAAACAGGAGCAAAAATCAAGGAATAAAAATAAAGTTGGGTTGCCTCCCAACAAGCGCTATCGTTTAATGCCCCTAGCTAGGCATAACAAGCAAGGATAGATCTAGGTATTGTCGTCTTTGGTAGGCAATCCATAAGTGGCTCTCATAATAGATTAATAAGGTAATTTAATTTTACTTCTAGGAAAGTGTTCCATGCCTTTCCTTAACGGAAATATGAATCTAATATTTCCTTCCTTCATATCAGTAATTGCACCAATCGTTCTAAGGAAAGGTCTACCAAGAATAATATGACATGAAGGATTGCAATCTATGTCAAGAATGATAAAATCTACGGGCACATAGTTCCTATTTGCAACAATAAGAACATCATTAATTCTTCCCATAGGTTTCTTAATAGTGAAATCCACAAGGTGCAAGTTTAAAGAGCAATCATCAAAATCACGGAAACCTACCAAATCACACAAAGTCTTTGGAATTGTGGAAACACTAGCACCCAAATCACACAAAGCATAGCATTAATGATCTTTAATTTTAATTTTAATAGTTGGTTCCCACTCATCATAAATTTTTCTAGGGATAGAAACTTCAAACGCAAGTTTTTCTTCATAAGATTGCATCAAAGCATCAACGATATGTTTGGTAAAAGCTTTATTTTGACTATAAGCATGAGGAGAATTTAGCACGGATTGCAACAACGAAATACAATCTATCAAAGTGCAGCTATCATAATTAAATTCCTTGAAATCCAAAATAGTAGGTTCATTAACATCTAGAGTTTTGATCTCTTCAATCCCACTTTTATCAAATTTAGCATCAAGATCTAAAAACTCCGAATTTTTGGAACGCCTTCTAGGTAAAGGTGGATCATATTCAGTCCCATCATTATCAAGATTCATATTGCAAAACAAAGATTTAATAGGGGACACATCAATAACTTTTAGATCTTCATCTTTAATATCATGGAAACTAGAAGAACATGCTCTTATAAAGGAATCTTTCTTAGCACGCATCCTAGCGGTTCTTTCTTTGCACTCATCAATGGAAATTCTTATGGATTTGAGACACTCATTGATATCATGCTTAGGAGGAATAGATCTATGTTTTAAAGAATCAACATCAAGAGAAATTCTATCAACGTTCCTAGCCAAATCATCAACTTTAAGCAATTTATCATCAAGCAAAGCATTGAAATTCATTTGTGAATTCATAAATTCCTTAACACTAGTCCCAAATTCATAGGGAATCTTATTAAAATTTCCATAAGAATTGTTGTAGGAATTACTAGGATAAGACCTAGGATTAAAGTTTCCTCTATACGCGTTGTTACCAAAATTATTCCTACCAACAAAATTCACATCCATAGATTCATTATTATTCTCAATCAAAGTAGACAAAGGCATATCATTGGGATCAGAAGAAACACTCTTAGTAGCAAATAATTTCATAAATTCATCCAACTTTCCACTCAAAACATTAATTTCTTCTATCGCATACACTTTTTTATTAGTAGATCTTTCAGTGTGCCATTGAGAATAATTAACCATAATATTATCTAGGAGTTAAGTAGATTCTCCTAAAGTGATTTCCATAAAAGTGCCTCCAGCGGCTGAATCTAAAAGATTTCTAGAAGCAAAATTCAATCCGGCATAAATTTTTTGTATAATCATCCACAAATGCAAACCATGTGTTGGGCAATTATCTATCATTAATTTCATCCTCTCCCAAGCTTGTGCAACATGTTCACGATAAAGTTGCTTAAAATTCATAATATCATTTCTAAGAGAGATGATCTTAGCGGGAGGAAAAGACTTAGAGATAAAAGCATCTTTGCACTTATTCCATGAATCAATGCTATTTTTAGGCAAAGACAAAAACCAAGCTTTAGCACGATCTCTAAGCGAAAGAGAAAATAGCTTCAATTTAACAATATCATTATCCACATCTTTCTTCTTTTGCATATCACACAAATCAACGAAGCTATTTATATGGGTAGCGGCATCTTCACTAGGAAGGCCGGAAAACGGATCTTTCATGACAAGATTCAGCAAGGCAGCATTAATTGCACAAGATTCAACATCGGTAAGAGGAGCAATTGGAGTGATAATAAAATCATTGTTGTTGGTATTGGTAAAGTCACACAATTTAGTGTTATCTTGAGCCATCGTGACAAGCAAGCAATCCAACACACAAGCAAACGAGGAATGGGAAAAACAAGGCAAATAGAGAAAGAGAGGGAGGATAGAGAGAGAGGGCGAATAAAACGGCAAGGGTGAAGTGGGGGAGAGGAAAACGAGAGGCAAATGGCAAATAATGTAATGCGGGAGATAAGGGTTTGTGATGGGTACTTGGTATATTGACTTCTGCTTAGACCTCCCCGGCAATGGCGCCAGAAATACTTCTTGCTACCTCTTAAGCACTGCGTTGGTTTTCCCTCGAAGAGGAAAGGGTGATGCAGAAAAGTAGCGCAAGTATTTCCCTCATTTTTTGAGAACCAAGGTATCAATCCAGTAGGAGGCTACGCACGAGTCCCTCGCACCTACACAAAACAAATAAATCCTCGCAACCAACGCGATAAGGGGTTGTCAATCCCTACACGGTCACTTACGAGAGTGAGATCTGATAGATATGATAAGATAATATTTTGGTATTTTTATGATAAAGATGCAAGGTAAAATAAAAGGCAATGAAAATAACTAAGTGTTGGAAGATTAATATGATGAAGATAGACCCGGGGGCCATAGGTTTCACTAGTGGCTTCTCTCAAGAGTATCTAGGTGACATTAGGGTTTTGCTTGATTTGTGTCTTAAGATGTTATTCTAGTACGAACTCTAGGATAGATCGAATGGAAAGAATAGCTTCGTGTTATTTTACTATGGACTCTTGAATAGATCGATCAGAAAGAATAACTTTGAGGTGGTTTCGTACCCTACAATAATCTCTTCGTTTGTTCTCCGCTATTAGTGACTTTGGAGTGACTCTTTTTTCATGTTGAGGGATTATTATATGATCCAATTATGTTATTATTGTTGAGAGAAATTGCACTAGTGAAAGTATGAACCCTAGGCCTTGTCTATACGCATTGCAATACCGTTTTTGCTCACTTTTATCATTAGTTACCTTGCTGTTTTTATATTTTCAGATTACAAAAACCTATATCTACCATCCATATTGCACTTGTATCACCATCTGTTCACAGAACTAGTGCACCTATACAATTTACCATTGTATTGGGTGTGTTGGGACACAAGAGACCCGACCTGATTTGTCCGAAATGACCCTGGGTCACTAAGGAACTGACACGTGTCCCAATGGTCATATTTCAAACTCACACGACAACTTTACTTGGGCTACAAGCAAAGCTGACTTGTCCGACTCTAGACAAGATTCGCTCTCATAGTCTTCACTCGAAGACATAGGTTTTTGGTTTAGGCATCACTTCAGTCATTCTGACTGGTTCTCTTGGACCCCACTTAACAGTACGGTGGTTCCTATGTCTCAACACAAAAGAAAAAGAACTACGAAAGATCTAAGTCTTCGAGCTCCATATGCTTCATATCATGTCTTCTCTTGTCATAGTCTTCAATGTGAATATCTTCATATACCACCTTTGACTTCAATGTCTTCATAAAGTTTTAGGGGTCATCTCTGGTAGTAAAACCGAATCAATGAGGGACTTCTACCTTTGTTATCCTGCAATTCTCACAAACACATTAGTCCCTCAACTAGGTTTGTCGTCAATACTCCAAAACCAACTAGGGGTGGCACTAGATGCACTTACAATCTCCCCCTTTTTGGTGATTGATGACAAACTAGTTGAAGTTTTCAACGGGGAATATAATCTGTGAAATTGTAAAGAATAAGGAATTGTCTTCATAAGTTGCAAGGGCTCCCCCTGAAGATGTGCATATAAGTTAATTTGCTTTTGGAATGCAAATGCACATGGCAGGTGGTACTTGTGGAGATCCACTTCAACTTATGATGACAATCCACTATGCATGTGAAAGTATATGAAGATAATGTCATGCATAATGGTAAATGGATGACTGTAGAATGATCTAAGTACGGAATTTATCGTCGCACATGCGGAATTTATCTTCGCAAAACAAGGTGGCAGATAAGTAGCAGACGACCATCTAGTTTAAGTGTTACAACTCATAAGAACCAAAAAAACAAGAGTTGTAAGCACGAAGCAAAATATAAGGCACCCGCCCATATGAACCCGCTTGAAGACTATCAATCTCATATGCTTCTCCCCCTTTTGTCAGTAATGACCAAAAAGGTTTGAAGACATAGAGCCTCTACTCGTTCCCATGAGGAGTAGGTGAAGTAGCAGGGTTGTTGGTGTTGTTTGGCGGTGAAGTAGCATCGTCTTCTTCCTCAATAATTCTGGCAGTGACTATGGCAGCAGAGGAAGAGAACTCAAAGTCTTCAAGGGATGGAGTTCCCAGCAGCACAGCCCTTCGAGGAGGTGTGGAGTCAAACTTGAATCTCTCAGTGAAGCCATCCTCTTGAAGATCAGCTTCAGAAAGCATCATCGTTAGCCCTTTCCATGTGCGGCGACAGGTTTCATGGGCAACGAAAGCATTCTTGGTGGCAAGATTTCGAGTGCGATTAACATCCACCAAGAGGCTTTTCATCTGATGCTTCAGCCAGTCATGATGCCTATCTTGTTTCTGATGTAGGGCCACAAGAAGCTCTCGGTCGTTGAGAACACGAGTGCGCTTCTTGGGTCTTGAAGCAGTGGCACTGTCAGTGGCTTCAGTGGAAGCAGGTGTGGTGCACGTGTAGTGCCAGCCAAAGGATACACCCAAGAAACTGCTTCAACGCCTTCAACGTTCTGTGTAAAACTCTGATGTTCTGCATTCTGAAGACTTAGAGGTTGCTTGGCAGGCTCAGAATATATGGCTTTAGTAGACATGTCCACGTCAGGCAAGAAGATCCGATGGTTGCGGGCTGAGGGCTGATAAGAGATGGCGGAGTGTAGCTTGATCAGCCGCATGATCCAAGGGGCGTAGAACTTCAAACCAAACAGATCAATGCCTGATGCAGCAAGTTGGCGTATGAAGAAGTCCTGTGCATTGAAGCATTTGCCATGAAGTATATAGAAGACCAAAGTCTTCATTGCACCCTGAAGCTTGGCATTTGGAGAGTGCTCTTTGATAGGCCAGAGAGTTCGCCTGATGATGTGATAGATGGTTCTGGGCAGGTACTCAAGGTCTTCAACTAAGAACTCTGTGGGATACGCAGCATCTTGGGGCAATGGCTTCATCATGCTGAGCATTTGACTCATAGTAGGTTCTGGCCGCTGAAAGATGCTCTCAATAGCTTCAGCATGCAGCTGACAGCCTTGCTTGAAGAGATCGCCAGGAGTGGGCAAGCTAGTGAGCTCAATGATGTCAAATGCATTGGCTTCATGATGAACGTTGCCAGTCATCCACTCCATGACCCAAGTCTTCGGATTGCTGCTGTATCCTTTGATGTGAAGTGTGGCATAGAATTGTAGCAGCAGCTCTTCATTCCAATGCTCTTCAGCAGTAACAAATTGCAGCGGACCCACTTGCTTGAAGCAATCCAACGCTTCTTCTAGACAGGGCAGACCAGCTATAGCTTCAACGTCAAGGCGCTTGTGTGGGAAGATGCGACCTTGGTTGTAAAGAATGCAAGAGTAATAGCTTCGCTGAGGATAGCTCCAGAACCGATCAGATGATATCCGTTCCCTTGAGTAGGGGTTCCTGGAGCTATTGAAGAACATGTTGTCTGCCCTGAAGCCATTGATGTTGAAGGAGCCAGGTGCTGATGCAGGACCTGGAAACCTTGGCAGTCTTGGGATTGGCTTCTAGACCTGAGGCCTGTGCTCAACATGATAGTTGAATTAGGGACCGGCAGCAGACTCAGGAACAGAAGTGGCGGGATCAGTGGCTTCGCTGTCTTCTGAAGCTTTTGCTGGGGAGGGCTCCACATTAGCTTCGTTGTTGGTTGTGGCAGCCTCAAGATTTTCATCCTCCACTTGACTAGCTGGAGGGTCGGTTACAGGCACGTTCTCCTGGAGAACTGCTTCTTGGTGGAGCAAGGGAATGGGATCTTGTGGTACTTCTTCTTCTGCGGCTGATGCAGCCGGAATGTCTTTAGCATAGACTTGAGGCCTTGGACCTTTGCGAAGCCTGCGGAACACAGACGACGCCTGTGGAGTTGGAGTGGGCTGGGCCTCATAGTATTCTTCCTCTTGAGGGCGGTCCGCCCATGAAGCATCCTGTGCAATTGGCGTCAGTGGACGACCAATGCTGATGAGTTTGCCGTTTTCTAACTGAGGAAGGGCTGCATCATCTTCTACATTGTCATGATGACCAATGTCTTCAGCAGCGATGGGATCAGCTGCTGGAATGTCTTCAGCTTCAGGAGCCTCTGTGGAAGCAGGCTCATGAACCGTCAGTTGACGTTCTACGTCAGGGTGAACCATAGAAATGGGTTCAACTATCAAGGGCTCTGTGGGAGCAGCCTGAGCTTTCTTGGTCTTTCTCTTTTTCTTGGTGGGGGCAGTAGGAGAGGCTTCAGAGTGTTTCCTCTTCCTGGCTTCAGCCTCAGCAGTTCTTGTCTTCTTGAGCTCTGAAGTTGTTGACTGGCTCTTTGGCTTCGAGCTAGTCATTCTTGTTGGGAAGGCAATCGGAACTGCTTCTTGCCTTGGTGCATCAGATTCAGCCGTAGCAGGCTTCTTCTTCTTCTTTGCGGCCATCCTGGGGTCGATGCCAGGACGCCCAAGTGCTTTGCGCTTCTCAGCCTCATTATAGGCTTGCACACATCTGTCAACCAGAGTCTTCATGCGCTCACGCGAACCCTGAGCTTCTGCATGCTTCTTCACAAAGGCTTCCTTGAGCTCGTGCATCATTGTGTTGAAGTTCTTCACTTCTTGCACGCTGAGCTTGGCCATATGCTTCTTGAACTGAGCCTTTTCATAGGCAATCTTCTGCTTCAGTTCAACAATGCGCTGGGCAATAGCAAGTTCTGAAGCAATGGCGCCTTGGAAGGCGACACTGAGGCCAATAGGTAGCTGCAGATCTTCAAAGCTGATGTTTGGCGTGTCAAACCACTCGTCAATGAAGTTGTGGATGATGGTGACATCAAAGAGAGGCAGATCATTGAAGATTTCTACTTCTTCTTTGCTCTTGATGAGTTGCTCAAGAGCGTCATCTGCAAGATCTTCATCACTTGACATATCAATGTCATCATTGCACAGGATGGCAGCAGCTGTTAGCTCTTTGCCAGTGTGAGACAGAGGCATCTTGGCCTTCTGGGGCTTGGAGACGCGTGATAAATCTTCAGATTGCACACTGTCTTCAGGAGGTGCAGCTGCCAATGGATTCGCCCTTGAGATTTTTGGTGAAGGGGCTGGCTTTGAAGCTTTTGTCTTCTTCAACTGCTTTGGCTTCGGCACTACAGGCGCGTCATCAGACTTAGTGTCAGCCGCAGGCTCATTCGCTGCAGTCCCTTGAACCAAGATGTAGGTGATGAGGCCTTCAAGGTTGGCGAAAGGACCGATGACATTGGGTTCTGCATGTCGTGTGCCATCTGCCCTTGGAGATGAGGGACCAGGGTTGAAGTCTAAACCAAAAGTCTTCTTGTTCTGCTTCGCAGAGTTTTGAGCAAACTGGAAGTTGCGCTTGAACAGATTGTCGTCACGACACCATAGCAGTGACGACGAGTGTGCATCAGCAGGCTGTGGTCCACGGACCATGCATGGATAGAAGCCTTGAGCAATGGCTTCATCTCTGGACCTGGGTAGAAGATTCTTGAATAGGATATCTCCCCACGGTCTCTTGATGACGTTTTTCTCAGCATACTCCTGGGTCACAAATCTGTATTTGAACCATTATTCTACCCAATATCTTCGAATCCATTGGATTCGGGTCTTGCGCTGACTGTAATCCTCTTCAGGATCTGTCTTGTACATTTCTGAGAGTTCATCTGGCAGATCTCTGGAGGTCTCACCACGACGCTTTCTGCCACCCTTCCTTGCTGCCTTTTCTGAAGCCATAAACTTTAACTTGAAAGGCTTCAAGACGTTCAAAGGCTTCAAAGGTTTTCATTTGCTGGACCAACAGGAACTGGCTTCGGGAGAATTGATGTGATGTTGTAAGAATTCTGCAAATGAATGCAGACTATGAGAACCAAAGGATTCTCCCACGGACATGTACATGTGACAGCATTAAGGTGCGAGGGAAGGGGAAGAGGTCATATGCATTCTCAGAAGATTTTGAAGGTAAATCAGTTTAGAAGACATTAACCTCATCGTGCGAAGACATTCACTCATAGATAAGAAGTTGGTTCCAGATTTGTACGAATCCACAGATCAGTACAAGTGAGGAATCTAACTACTTTGTGAAGCACAAGTGAATATACTAGGCATGTTATGAGATGAAGTATGAGAGAGATCTAGCTTGTGTGAACAGAAAGTGCTTGTGGTAGAAAGTGAAAGATCAATAGGATCAACGGTGTTGTAAAAAGGGAGTTTTATTTACCACACTGAGAACTGCTAGGCGGAGTGGGAAATGAGGCCGAGCAGTTCACTCTTCCGTGCCCTAACTTGGCGACGGAGGACACCTACGGTGATGGCGGAGAGGACGATGTCCGCGGTCGGCATGAAGACGGTGTCGGAGAGGTTGCGGCAACGATGCGCTTCGTCGCCGACGTCGTCGAGAGCTAGCGGTGGCGCTAGGGTTCGTGCGAGGGTGGAAGAAGAGATAATGACCGCTGTGAGTGTGTATTTATAGGCACAGGGGCGGCACTGTGCTATTACACAGGTGCCCCTGGCGATTCGCATCTGAGGAACACGTGGCCAGTATGCGGAATTTTGGGGTTTGTTCCACGTCCCACGCACGCCTGGATTGTCGGGTGGTCGTTCCTACTTCTCCGGATTTCATGTGGAGGAATGAGCATTGAAAATGGACTTAATGGTTGTCTCTGTATCTTCTGCTGACAAGGACGCAGAGAAGACATTCGACAGTTTCAATAGAATGCATATGACTTGGAGAGATAGAGTTTGAGACAGAAAGCGTAGATAAGTTGGGGTCCGATCACATTCACTTAGTTCAAAAGATTCAACACGAAGACATAGCTATAAGTGAATGCTGTAGAGGACAGAACACTAGCATATATATATATATATATATATATATATATATATATATATATAATTAACATAGTGAAGATAATCATGAAAATATGTTGAGTTCGAAGCCAAACCAAATGTGAAGACATTGCAAGGTAATGCCATGAGTGAAACACTTCAAAATAGAACGTTTGGTGGTGGCGTTACCCACCGTATAGGAAGTATTAGACCCAGACACGGCGCACAATTATCGTGGCGCTCCGAAGTCAAATTCCACATTAATGTATTCACACTTAGAATGTATGTCTTCATTGATTGAAGATATACTTCACTTCGTGTGTTGCACATCTGAGTCATCAATATGCATATGGATTAGGATGTGTGCCTGATCACAGGACATTTGAGGATTCCAGGATATTTAGCTCACACCGTAACTTGCAAAACCTCTTCTCATCCAAGGGCTTGGTGAAGATATCTGCCAATTGCTCTTCAGTGTTGACGTGTATGATATCAATGTCTTCCTTCACAACATGATCTCTGAGAAAGTGATGACAAATTTCAATGTGCTTTGTCTTCGAGTGCTGAGCTGGGTTGTTGGCAACCTTGATGGCGCTTTCGTTGTCGCAGTAAAGTGGCACTTGCTTCAGATGAATGCCATAGTCCTTGAGTGTTTGCTTCATCCACAGAAGCTGAGCGCAGCAAGATCTAGCAGCAATGTATTCAGATTCAGCAGTGGAGAGAGATACACAGTTCTACTTCTTTGAAGACCAACATACAAGTGATCGTCCCAGAAAGTGACATGTGCCTGATGTAGACTTGTGATCAACTTTGTCACCAGCATAATCAGCATCCGAGAATCCAACCAGATCAAACTCTGAGCCCTTTGGATACCATAATCCTAGAGTTGGGGTGTGAGCCAAATATCGAAGAATTCGCTTCACAGCTAAGTGATGCGACTCCTTTGGTGCCGCTTGAAATCGAGCACACATGCAAACACTAAGCATAATATCTGGCCTAGATGCACATAGATAAAGTAAAGAACCAATCATGGAGCATTATACCTTTTGATCGAACTCTTTACCATTGTCGTCAGGACCCAGATGATGTTTGGCTGACATTGGTGTTGTGAAGCGTTTGCAGTCTTGCATACCGAACTTCTTCAGGCAATCTTTGAGATACTTCTCTTGAGATATGAAGATGCCATTACGTTGTTGTCGTATTTGAAGACCAAGGAAGAACTTCAGCTCCCCCATCATGGACATCTGATATTGGTCTTGCATCATATATCCAAACTCTTCACTGTACTTCTGATTGGTGCAGCCGAAGATAATGTCATCCACATATATTTGGCACACAAACAGTTCACCATCATATGTCTTGGTGAAAAGAGTGGGATCTAGGGAACCAGGTATGAATCCTTTGCTCTTTAGGAAGTATTTGAGTGTGTCATACCAGGCCCTAGGGGCTTGTTTGAGGCCATACAGTGCCTTGTTGAGCTTGTATACCATGTCAGGATGTTTTGGATTTTCAAAGCTAGGCGGTTGTGCAACATACACTTCTTCTTCAATCTTGCCATTGAGAAAGGCACTCTTCACATCCATTTGATATAGAAGTATGTTATGATGATTTGCATAGGCCAGCAGTATGCGTATGGCTTCAAGTCTAGCCACATGAGCAAATGTTTCGTCGAAGTCAATGCCTTCCACGTGAGTATATCCTTGAGCAACGAGACAAGCTTTGTTTCTGACAACTTGACCATGCTCATCTTGCTTGTTGCGGTATATCCATTTGGTGCCTATTATATCGTGCTTCCGTGGATCAGGACGCTTAACCAGTTCCCATACATTATTCAGCTCAAACTGTTGAAGCTCTTCTTGCATAGCTTGAATCCATTCAGGTTCCATGAAGGCTTCTTCAACTTTCTTGGGTTCTGATATTGAGACGAATGCGAAGGGCCCACAGAAATTTGCTAGCTGAGTTGCCCTTGAGCGAGTGAGTGGACCAGGTGCATTGATGCTATCAATTATTCTTTCAATCTGCACTTCATTGGCAACGCGAGGATGTACAGGGCGAAGACTTTGCTCTTGCTGTTCATTGTCGTTGTTGGAAGGAATGTCTTCAGGCTGAGCATTGTCTTCATGTTGATCAGGTGCTGAAATGATAAGTTCTTCTTCAGGATGAGCTTCAGAAGGTATAATTTCTCCAGTTCCCATTAGCTTGATTGATTCACTGGATGGAACTTCATCTAGCACACTTGGCAGCTGCTCTCTTTGTGAACTGTTGGTCTCATCGAACCGCACATCCACTGTTTCAACCACTTTGTAATGAAAGAGACTGAAGACTCTGTAGGAGTGCGAATCCTTTCCATATCCAAGCATAAAGCCCTCATGTGCTTTTGGTGCAAATTTTGAGGTGTGATGTGGGTCCTTGATCCAGCACCTTGCGCCAAATACTCTGAAGTAACTGACATTTGGCTTTTTGCCAGTAAGGAGCTCATAAGATGTCTTGTTCAGTAGCTTGTGAACATAAACACGATTGATTGTATGGAATGCAGTATCAATGGCTTCGGGCCAGAATTTTCTTGGGGTCTTGTATTCATCTAGCATCGTTCTGACCATCTCAATTAGTGTTCTGTTCTTGCGTTCGACGACGCCATTCTGCTGTGGCGTGTATGGGGCTGAGAATTCATGTGTGATGCCCAAGGTATCAAGATATGTATCAAGGCCAGTGTTCTTGAATTCAGTGCCATTGTCACTTCTGATGTGCTTTATCTTGGCGCCAAAATTGTTCATAGCTTGATTGGCGAAGCGTCTGAAGACATCCTGCACTTCAGTCTTGTAAAGGATTATGTGCACCCAAGTATATCTAGAATAATCATCAACAATAACGAAGCCATAGAGGCAAGCAATAGTAGTTAGAGTTGAGTAATGAGTGGGACCGAAAAGATCCATGTGAAGCAGTTCAAAGGGTTGAGTAGTAGTCATGATTGTCTTCGAGGGATGTTTGGCCCTTGTCATCTTCCCTGCTTCACAGGCACCGCATAAGTGGTCTTTCTTGAACTTGACGCCCTCGATGCCTATGACATGCTTCTTCTTCGCAAGGGTGTGGAGGTTCCTCATGCCAGCATGTCCAAGCCTCCGATGCCAGAGCCAGCATTCTGAAGCCTTTGCTAGAAGACATACTGCAAGTTGTGGCCCTGCCGAGAAATCTACCACGTACAAATCATCTTTTCGATACCCTTCAAACACTAGAGACTTGTCAGATTCCATTAGTACAAGGCAACGATATTTTCCAAACATTACGATCATGTTCAAATCGCAAAGCATTGAGATAGACATTAAGTTGAAGCCAAGGGATTCAACAAGCATGACTTTATCCATGTGTTGATCCCTTGAGATTGCAACTCTACCTAGACCCAATACCTTACTTTTACCAGTGTCAGCAAATGTGATGTGGCTCTTGTCGGATGGACGTAAGGTTGAGTCCATAAGAAGACTTCTTTTGCTAGTCATGTGATTTGTACACCCACTGTCAATAATCCATTCTGAAGACGCTGGTGTCGTACCCTACAATGCAGTTAGGGGGATAGGCTTCACCAAGAGCATTGTGAAGCAAAAACATTTGACGAACCAGTGGGTTATGAAAGCTTAGATCCAGGTTAGGACTAATAGGGAGAGTAGCAAGCGATTCAGGTATGAAGTACATAGTAAGACCATTTGGGCATTTGATCTTGCGCCCTACAAGATGTTTAAGGTCCCCAGCAATAGCGTCAGACGATTTTGGTTTTCTACTGGAGACCTTTCCCTGCAAAAGAGAGTTAAGCCTTGTTAACCACCCACATCTTCAAGGGTGGCTTAGAAGAAATAAGTCTAAGTGCAGCATCTGACAATTTTGGCTTTGAAGCCTTAGCTAACAGTCTTGCAGGCGGACAATAGTACTCATAAGAATAAGCAGAATAGTTCTTAGTCTTATGAACATGGCGGTTTGATGAACCGCTCTCATATTCATATGCCTGAGTATGATTTTCCTGCAAAACATTTGCGTTAGTGCGACTCAGGTGAGTCCTCTGTCTGTATGAAGCCTTTGGACCGTATGAAGCCTTTGGTCTGAGGTTTGTCTTCTTCACGTGAGGTGTCATGATGACATTCACAGGAAGACTCTCCAGACACCTTTTCGGAACCCAGATCTTCTTCATAGGCGGTCCATTCCTGCAGTTAGTACAAATGTACCTGGCAAACACTTCACCATTCTAATTCTTAAACAGTATATAGTTTGCATCAAAGAATTCATCAATGATAATGGGGTTAGCACAAGTGAAGCCAGATAGATTGGATGGATCTGCTGAAGGTTCCTTTGCAGCAACCCACATGGTTTTGGGGTACTGCTCAGGTTTCCAGTAAGAGCCATCTGCATTCATTTTGCTTACGAACCCTACACCCTCTTTCCTAGGGTTTCGGTTCAGAATCTGCTTTTTCAGGACATCACATAGCGTCTGATGCCCTTTAAGACTTTTGTACATCCCTGTTTCAAGCAATGTCTTCAACCTAGCATTCTCATCAGCAATAGCGGTGGTATCCTCAGCAGAGGGGTTAGTTACCGCATCAACAGTTGAAGATATTGCAACAGCAGTAGCAGTAGAACATTCAGCAACAGAAGTAGCATTATCACGCTCAATGCATTTAAGACATGGTGGTTCAAATCCTTCCTGAGCGGGACTGATCTATTTGGCGCGAAGTGACTCGTTTTCCGTTTGAAGATCTTCATGAACCGCTCTCAATTTCTCAAGATCTTGCTTCCTTTGAAGATAATCATAGGAAAGCTTTTCATGAGTTGTTGAGAGAGTTTCATGACGACTTTCAAGTTCCTGATACTTAACGTGAAGATTTTTTATGTCTTCAATTAAGGATTCAGATCGAGTCATTTCAGCACCCAACATATCATCGCTTCTGTCTAACAGTTTTTGAATATGTTCCATAGCTTTCTGTTGTTCAGTTGCAATTTTAGCAAGTGTTTTGTAGCTAGGTTTTGAGCCACAATCAGAGTCATCGTCACTAGATGTTTGATAGTGAGTAGTGCGTGTGTTTACCTTGGCACCGCCTGCCATGAAGCAGTAGGTAGAAGCGGAGTAGTCCTTGTCATTTGCATCGGTGTCGGTGATGAAGTCATTGTCTTCAGTGTTGAAGATGGACTTGGCAACGTATGCTGTAGCCAGACTTGCGACGCCTGAGTCGGATTCCTCCTCAGACTCCACCTCCACCTCCTCATAAGCAGACTCCTCCTCTGAATCCATTTCCTTGCTGACAAATGCACGTGCCTTGCCAGATGAGCTCTTCTTGTGTGATGAAGACTTTGAGGAAGACTTGGAAGAAGACTTTGAGTATTTTTCTTCTTCTTCTTGTCGTCAGAGTCATATTCCTTGCTCTTCTTCTTCTTTTTGTTGTCATTGTCCCACTGTGGACACTCAGAGATGAAGTGGCCAAATTTCTTGCACTTGTGACATGTTTTCTTCTTGTAGTCATAAGCAGGAGCTTCATCATTCCTTGAACTTGATCGGGAAGACTTTCTGAAGCCTTTCTTCTTGGTGAATTTTTGGAACTTCTTGACAAGCATAGCAAGTTCCCTTCCAATGTCTTCAGGGTCATCAGAACTGCTTTCAGATTCTTCTTCAGATGAGGAGACAGCTTTTGCCTTCAAGGCACGAGTTCGCCCATAGTTTGGACCATAGATCTCTCTTTTCTCCAAAAGCTGAAACTCATGTGTGTTGAGCGTCTCAAGTATGTCAGACGGATCGAGTGTCTTGAAATCAGGACGTTCTTGAATCATCAGGGCCAGGATGTCAAACGAACTATCAAGTGATCTCAGCAGCGTCTTGACGACTTCGTGTTTGGTAATCTCAGTGGCGCCGAGGGCTTGAAGCTCATTTGTGATGTCAGTGAGTTGGTCAAATGTGTGATGGACATTCTCATTGTCATTTCGCTTGAAGCGATTGAAGAGGTTGCGAAGGACACTGATTCTCTGATCTCTCTGGGTTGAGATGCCTTCATTGACCTTGGAGAGCCAGTCCCAGACCAGCTTGGATGTCTTCAAAGCACTCACACGGCCATACTGTCCTTTGGTCAGATGACCACAGATGATATTCTTGGCAGTAGAGTCCAGTTGAACGAATTTCTTGACATCAGCAGTAGTGACACCTTCTCCAGCCTTGGGAACGCCGTTCTCGACGACATACCATAGGTCAACGTCAATGGCTTCAAGATGCATACGCATCTTATTCTTCCAGTAGGGATATTCAGTTCCATCGAAGACGGGGCACTCATCGGAGACTTTAATTATCCCTGCAGTCGACATAGCTAAAACTCCAGGTGGTTAAACCGAATCACACAGAACAAGGGAGCACCTTGCTCTGATACCAATTGAAAGTGCGTTATATCGAC
The DNA here is from genome assembly GCF_002162155.2 of Triticum dicoccoides. Taxonomy (NCBI): domain Eukaryota; kingdom Viridiplantae; phylum Streptophyta; class Magnoliopsida; order Poales; family Poaceae; genus Triticum; species Triticum dicoccoides. The sequence continues at coordinate 193,963,803 of NC_041382.1, forward strand.
TAGAGGGGGGTGAATAGGCGATTTTTATGGAAGTCTTCAGAACATGGGAGTTTTGAAGACAAACGATAAAATTAAACCTATTACCATGCAGCGGAAGGTAGGCTACACTAGGCAAACCATAGTCAAGTATTCAATGAAGTGAAAGCACAAAGACTAATAGCAGCTAGGTAGTAAGGATCAGGTAGGAAGATATTGTGAAGCCAAACAGAACACGCAGTCACTCAGTGAAGACAAATGATAGAGTAAACATACAATGACTTCACAAGGAGTAACAGTAAGTAAAGTGAAGTGAAGATGAAACCAGTGACTCGTTGAAGACAATGATTTGTTGGACCAGTTCCAGTTGCTGTGACAACTGTACGTCTGGTTGGAGCGGCTAGGTATTTAAACCTTAGGACACACAGTCCTGGACACCCAGTCCTGAACACGCAGCTCAGGACACCCAGTCCTCACCGTATTCTCCTTGAGCTAAGGTCACATAGACCTCGCCCAATCACTCTGGTGAGTCTTCAAGGTAGACTCCCAAACCTTCACAGACTTCGTTCACCGGCAATCCACAATGTATCTTGGATGCTCAGAACGCGACGCCTAACCGGCTGGAGGATGCACAGTCCTCAAGTGTAATAAGTCTTCAGATCACACAGACAAGAAGACTTAAGTGATGCCCAATTCTCTCTAGCTCTGGTGGTTAGGGCTTTATCCTCGCAGGGAATTCTCTCTCAAAGGCTTCGAGGTGGGTTGCTCTCAAACGACAAAAGCCGTACTTTCAATCTGAGCAGCCAACCGTTTATGGTTGTAGGGGGTGGGCTATTTATAGCCACTTGGCAACCCGACCTGATTTGTCCGAAATGACCCTGGGTCACTAAGGAACTGACACATGTCCCAATGGTCAGATTTCAAACTCACACGGCAACTTTACTTGGGCTACAAGCAAAGCTGACTTGTCCGACTCTGGACAAGATTCGCTCTCATAGTCTTCACTCAAAGACATAGGTTTTTGGTTTAGGCATCACTTCAGTCATTCTGACTGGTTCTCTTGGACCCCACTTAACAGTACGGTGGTTCCTATGACTCAACACAAAAGAAAAAGAACTACGAAAGATCTAAGTCTTCGAGCTCCATAGGCTTCATATCGTGTCTTCTCTTGTCATAGTCTTCAATGTGAATATCTTCATATACCACCTTTGACTTCAATGTCTTCATAAAGTTTTAGGGGTCATCTCTGGTAGTAAAACTGAATCAATGAGGGACTTCTACCTGTGTTATCCTGCAATTCTCACAAACACATTAGTCCCTCAACTAGGTTTGTCGTCAATACTCCAAAACCAACTAGGGGTGGCACTAGATGCACTTACAGAAGGTATATCTTTAGATCTTGCAATCGAATATTTTTGTTTCTTGTTTTATCACTAGTTTAGTCTATAAAAGAAAACTACAAAAAATGGAATTAAGGTTGCCTCATATGCTTCATCTTTTTAATATCTTTCGTGAAAATAAGGATTCCGATAATTGTGCCGAAGTGTTAGAAGAAGAATGTATTAAAATGTTTGGCACTAAATCTTTGGATGATGAGCATGATTGCAATGTTGTTAGTATGAATTCTTTGAATACCCATGATGCTAATGATATGCAAAGCCACAAGCTTGGGGATGCTATGTTTGATGAAGATGATATTTTCTATCCCCCAAGTTTTAATGAGTAAATTTATTATGATGAAAGCATACCTCCTATCTATGATGATTATTGTGATCACGTATGCTATAAAGAATAATGATATCCATGAAACTTGTCATCACGATTTGAACTTTCAATTGGATTATGCTTCACGTGATGGTTATATTGTTGAATTCATTCATGATGATACTAAAAAATATTATGACGGAGGAATATATGCTTGTAGGAATTGCAATAATAACAAGTTTCCTCTCTTTGTGCTTAAAATCTTGAAGTTATGCTTGTTTTTCTTTCCTATGCTAGTTGATTCTTGTTCCCATAAATTGTTTGCCCACAAAATCCCTATGCATAGGAAGAGGGTTAGACTTCGATGTGTTAGTAATATGCTTCATGGTTCTCTCTTTATGTTTCAATTCTTATCTTTTATGCGAGTGATACGTCTCCAACGTATCTATAATTTTTGATTGCTCCATGCTATATTATCTTCTGTTTTGGACATTATTGGGATTTATTATCCACTTTTATATTATTTTTGGGACTAACCTATTAACCGGAGGCCCAACCCAGAATTGCTGTTTTTTTTGCCTATTTTAGGGTTTCGAAAAAAAGGAATATCAATAGGAGTGCAAACGGAATGAAACCTTCGGGAACGTGGTTTTTGGAACAAACAAGATCCAGGAGACTTGGACCCTACGTCAAGCAACCAACAGGGAAGCCACAAGGTAGGGGGGCGCTCCTACCCCCCCAGGCACGCCCTCCACCCTCATGGGCCCCCTGTTGCTCCACCGACGTACTTCTTCCTCCTATATATACCTACGTACCCCCAAACGATCAGATACAGAGCCAAAACCCTAATTCCACCACCGTAACTTTCTGTATCCACGAGATCCCATCTTGGGGCCTGTTCCGGAGCTCCGCCGGAGGGGGCATCGATCATGGAGGGCTTCTACATCAACACCATAGCCCTTCCGATGAAGTGTGAGTAGTTTACCTCAGACCTATGGGTCCATAGTTATTAGCTAGATGGCTTCTTCTCTCGTTTTGGATCTCAATACAAAGTTCTCCCCCTCTCTTGTGGAGATCTATTCGATGTAATCTTCTTTTGCGGTGTGTTTGTTGATACCGATGAATTGTGGGTTTATGATCAAGTTTATCTATGAAAAATATTTGAATCTTCTTTGAATTCTTTTATGTATGATTGGTTATCTTTGCAAGTCTCTTCGAATTATCAGTTTGGTTTGGCCTACTAGATTGATCTTTCTTGCAATGGGAGAAGTGCTTAGCTTTGGGTTTAATCTTGCGGTGTCCTTTCCCAGTGATAGTAGGGGCAGCAAGGCACGTATTGTATTGTTGCCATCGAGGATAACAAGATGGTTTTTTATCATATTGCATGAATTTATCCCTCTACATCATGTCATCTTGCTTAAGGCGTTACTTTGTTCTTATGAACTTAATACTCTAGATGCATGCTGGATAGCGGTCGATGTGTGGAGTAATTGTAGTAGATGCAGGCAGGAGTCGGTCTACTTGTCTTGGACGTGATGCCTATATACATGATCATACCTAGATATTCTCATAACTATGCTCAATTCTGTCAATTGCTCAACAGTAATTTGTTCACCCACCGGTACTTATGCTCTTGAGAGAAGCCACTAGTGAAACCTATGGCCCCCGGGTCTATCTTCATCATATTAATCTTCCAACACTTAGTTATTTTCATTGCCTTTTATTTTACTTTGCATCTTTATCATAAAAATACCAAAAATATTATCTTATCATATCTATCAGATCTCACTCTCGTAAGTGACCGTGTAGGGATTGACTACCCCTTATCGCATTGCTTGCAAGGATTTATTTGTTTTGTGCAGGTGCGAGGGACTCGCGCGTAGCCTCCTACAGGATTGATAATCGGTTCTAAAAAACTGAGGGAAATACTTACGCTACTTTGCTGCACCACCCTTTCCTCTTCAAGGGAAAACCAACGCAGTGCTCAAGAGGTAGCAAGAAGGATTTCTGGCGCCGTTGCCGGGGAGGTCTACGCAAAATTCAAACATACCAAGTACCCATCACAAACCCTTATCTTCCGCATTACATTATTTGCCATTTGCCTCTCGTTTTCCTCTCCCCCACTTCACCCTTGCCGTTTTATATGCCCTCTCTCTCTATCCTCCCTCTCTTCCTCTATTTGCCTTTTTTGCCCGTTCCTCGTTTGCTTGTGTGTTGGATTGCTTGCTTGTCACGATGGATCAAGATAACACTAAATTGTGTAACTTTACCAATACCAGCAACAATGATTTTATGAGCACTCCGATTGCTCCTCTTACCGATGCTAAATCTTGTGAAATTAATGTTGCCTTGCTGAATCTTGTCATGAAAGATCCGTTTTCCGGCCTTCCTAGTGAAGATGCCGCTACCCATCTAAATAGCTTCGTTGATTTGTGTGATATGCAAAAGAAGAAAGATGTGGACAATGATATTGTTAAATTGTAGCTATTTCCTTTTTCGCTTAGAGATCGTGCTAAAGCTTTGGTTTTTGTGTTTGCCTAAAAATAGTATTGATTCTTGGAATAAGTGCAAAGATGCTTTTATCTCTAAGTATTTTCCTCCCGCTAAGATCATCTCTCTTAGAAACGATATTATGAATTTTAAGCAACTTGATCATGAACATGTTGCACAAGCTTGGGAGAGGATGAAATTAATGATACGTAATTGCCCTACTCATAGTTTGAATTTGTGGATGATTATACAATTTTTTATGCCGGATTGAATTTTGCTTCAAGAAATCTTTTAGATTCAGCCGCGGGAGGCACTTTTATGGAAATCACTTTAGGAGAAGCTACTAAACTCCTAGATAATATTATGGTTAATTATTCTCAATGGCACACTGAAAGATCTACTAATAAGAAAGTGCATGCGATAGAAGAAATTAATGTTTTGAGTGGAAAGATGGATGAACTTATGAAATTATTTGCTAATAAAAGTGTTTCTTCTGATCCTAATGATATGCCTTTGTCTACTTTGATTGAGAATAATAATGAATCTATGGATGTGAATTTTGTTGGTAGGAACAATTTTGGTAACAACGCGTATAGAGGAAACTTTAATCCTAGCCCTTATCCTAGTAATTCCTCTAATAATTATGGTAATTCCTACAATAATTCTTATGGAAATTATAATAAGATGCCCTCTGATTTTGAATCTAATATTAAAGAATTTATTACTTCGCAAACGAATTTCAATGCTTTGATTGAAGAAAAATTGCTTAAGATTGATGAGTTGGCTAGGAACGTTGATAGAATTTCTCTCGATGTTGATTCTTTGAAACTTAGATCTATTCCACCTAAGCATGATATCAATGAGTCTCTCAAATCCACGAGAATTTCCATTGATGAGTGCAAAGAAAGAACCGCTAGGATGCGTGCTAAGAGAGATTCCTTTATAAGAGCGTGTTCTTCTAGTTTCCATGATAATAAAGATGAAGATCTAAAAGTTATTGATGTGTCCCCTATTAAATCTTTGTTTTGCAATATGAATCTTGATAATGATGGGACTGAATATGATCCACCTTTACCTAGAAGGCGTTCCAAAATTTCGGAGTTTTTAGATCTTGATGCTAAATTTGATAAAAGTGGGATTGAAGAGATCAAAACTTTAGATGTTAATGAACCTACTATTTTGTATTTCAAGGAATTTAATTATAATAGCTTCTCTTTGATAGATTGTAGTTCCTTGTTGCAATCCGTGCTAAATTCTCCTCATGCTTATAGCCAAAATAAAGCTTTTACCAAACATATCGTTGATGCTTTGATGCAATCTTATGAAGAAAAACTTGAGTTGGAAGTTTCTATCCCCAGAAAACTTTATGATGAGTGGTAAATTACTATTAAAATTAAAATTAAAGATCACGAATGCTATGCTTTGTGTGATTTGGGTGCTAGTGTTTCCACGATTCCAAAGACTTTGTGTGATTTGTTAGGTTTCCGTGATTTTGATGATTGCTCTTTAAACTTGCACCTTGCGGATTCCACTATTAAGAAACCTATGGTAAGAATTAATGATGTTCTTATTGTTGAAAATAGGAATTATGTGCCCATAGATTTTATCGTTCTTGACATAGATTCCAATCATTCATGTCCTATTATTCTTGGTAGACCTTTCCTTAGAACTATTGGTGCAATTATTGATATGAAGGAAGGAAATATTAGATTCCAATTTCCATTAAGGAAAGGCATGGAACACTTTCCTAGAAGTAAAATTAAATTACCTTATGAATCTATTATGAGATCCACTTATGGATTAACTACCAAAGATGGCAATACCTAGATCTATCCTTGCTTATTATGCCTAGCTAGGGGCGTTAAACGATAGCGCATGTTGGGAGGCAACCCAATTTTATTTTCATTCCTTGCTTTTTTCTCCTGTTTAGTAATAAATAATTTATCTAGCCTCTGTTTTGGTTGTGTTTTTTGTGTTTAATTAGTGTTTGTGCCAAGTAGAACCGTTGGGAAGACTTGGGGAAAGTCTTGTTAATCTTGCTGTAAAAAACAGAAACTTTAGCGCTCACAAGAACCTCTGCCATTTTTATTTGGAAAGTGTTATTTAGTTAATTATTTTTTAATATGATTAATAGATAAATTCCTCACGTCCAGAAATTTATTTTAGAATTTTTGGGGTTCCAGATCTTGCGCTAGCTACAGATTACTACAGACTGTTCTGTTTTTGACAGATTGTGTTTTTCGTGTGTTGTTTGCTTATTTTGATGAATCTATGGCTAGTAAAATAGTTTATAAACCATAGAGAAGTTGGAATACAGTAGGTTAAACACCAATATAAATAAATAATGAGTTCATTACAGTACCTTGAAGTGGTCTTTTGTTTTCTTTCGCTAACAGAGCTCATGAGATTTTCTACTTTATGTTTTGTGTTGTGAAGTTTTCAAGTTTTGGGTCAAGATTTGATGGATTATGGAACAAGGAGTGGCAAAAGCCTAATCTTGGGGATGCCCATGGCACCCCCAAGATAATCTAAGGACACCAAAAAGCCAAATCTTGGGGATGCCCCGGAAGGCATCCCCTCTTTCGTCTACTTCTATCGGTAACTTTACTTGGAGCTATATTTTTATTCACCACATGATATGTGTTTTGCTTGGAGCGTCTTGTATGATTTGAGTCTTTTCTTTTTAGTTTACCACAATCATATTTTCTGTACACACCTTTTGAGAGAGACACACATGATTCGGAAATTACTAGAATAATCTATGTTCTTCACTTATATCTTTTGAGTTATATAGTTTTGCTCTAGTACTTCACTTATATCTTTTAGAGCACGGTGGTGTATTTGTTTTATAGAAATTGTTGATCTCTCATGCTTCATGTAAGTGCATCTAGTGCCACCCCTAGTTGGTTTTGGAGTATTGACGACAAACCTGGTTGAGGGACTAATGTGTTTGTGAGAATTGCAGGATAACACAGGTAGTAGTCCCTCATTGATTCGGTTTTCCTACCGGAGATGACCCCTAAAAATGTATGAAGACATTGAAGACAAAGGTGGTATGTGAAGATATTCACATTGAAGACTATGACAAGAGAAGACATTGAGTGAAGACTATGGAGCGCGAAGACTTAGTTGTTTCGTTGTGTCCTTTTCTTCTTTGTTGAGTCATAGAAACCACCATACTGTTAAGTGGGGTCCCAATGAACCAGTTAGAATGACTGAAGTGATGCTTAACCAAAATCCTATGTCTTCGAGCGAAGACAGTGAGAGCAAATCTTATCCAGAGTTGGATAAGTCAGCTTTGCTTGTAGCCCAAGTAAAGTTGCCGTGTGTGTTTGAAATCTGACCGTTAGAACACGTGTCAGTTCCTTAGTGACCCAGGGTCATTTCAGACAAATCGGGTCGGGTTGCCTAGTGGCTATAAATAGCCCACCCCCTACACCATAAATTGGTCGGCTGCTCAGAGTTAGTGCACGGCTTTTGTCATTTGAGAGCAACCCACCTCGAAGCCTTTGAGAGAGAAATCCTTGCGAGGACAAAGCCCTAAACACCCAGAGCCAAAGAGTGTTAGGCATCACTGAAGTCTTCCTGTCTATGTGATCTGAAGACTTATTGCACTTGAGGACTGTGAATCCTCTAGCCGGTTAGGCGTCGCGTTCTGAGCATCCAAGAGTCATTGTGGATCGCCGGTGAACGAAGTCTGTGAAGGTTCGGAAGTCTACCTTGAAGAGTTACCAGAGTGATTGGGCGAGGACTAGGTGTCCTTAGCTCAAGGGGAATAAGGTGAAGACATAGTCTTCTGAGTTAAATCTCAGCCTCCCTAACCAGACGTACAGTTGTCACAACAACTGGAATTGGTCCAACAAATCATTGTGTTCAACGAGCAACTGGTTCTATCCTTCCCATCTCTTTATTATAGTTGGTCCTTGTGAAGTCATTGCATGTTTGCATTATCTTTTTGTCTTCACTGTGTGGCTGCTTGTTCTGATTGGCTTCATACCATCTTCCATCCTGATCCATACTGCCTAGCTGCTATTAGTCTTTGTGCTTTCACTTCATTGAATACTTGACTATGGCTTGCCTAGTGTAGTCTACCTTCCGCTGCATGGTAATAGGTTTATTTCTATGTTTGTCTTCGAAACTTCCATGTTTTGAAGACTTTCATAAAAATTGCCTATTCACCCCCCTCTCTAGGCGATCACTAGCACTTTCAATTGGTATCAGAGCAAGGTACTCCCTTGTTCTGTGTGATTCGGTTTAAACACCTGGAGTTTTAGCTATGTCGACTGCAGGGATAATCAAAGTCTCCGCTGCGTGCCCCGTCTTCGATGGAACTGAATATCCCTATTCGAAGAATAAGATGCGCATGCATCTTGAAGCCATTGATGTCGACCTCTGGTATGTCGTCAAGAATGGCGTCCCCAAGGTTGGTGAAGGTGTCACCGCTGCTGATGTCAAGAAGTTTGTTCAACTGGATTCCACTGCCAAGAATATCATCTGTGGTCATCTGACCAAAGGGCATTATGGTTGTGTGAGTGCTCTAGGAAACATCTAAGCTAGTCTGGGACTGGCTCTCCAAGGTCAACGAAGGCGTCTCAACCCAGAGAGATCAAAGGATCAGTGTCCTTCGCAACCTCTTCGATCGCTTCAAGAGAAACGACAATGAGAATGTTCAGCTCATGTTTGATCAAATCACTGACATCACAAATGAGCTTCAAGCTCTCGGTGCTACTGAGATCACCAAGCATGAAATCGTCAAGACACTCCTGAGATCACTTGACAGCTTTCTTGACACTCTACCCCTGATGATACAAGAACGCCCTGACTTCAAGAGACTCGATCCGTCTGACATACTTGAAAGGCTCAACACACATGAGTTTCAGCTTTCTGAGAAAAGAGACATCTACGGTCCCAACTATGGTCGAACTCGTGCCTTGAAGGCAAAAGTTGTTTCCTCATTTGAAGAAGAATCTGACTGCAGTTCTGATGATCCTGAAGACATTGGAAAGGAGCTTGCTATGCTTGTGAAGAAGTTCCAAAAATTCACCAAGAAGAAAGGCTTCAGAAAGTCCTCACGATCCAGCTCAAGGAATGATGAAGCTTCTGCTCATGACTACAAGAAGAGAACATGCCACAAGTGCAAGAAACCTGGTCACTACATCTCTGAGTGTCCGCAGTGGGACAATGAGAAAAACAAGAAGAAGAAGAGCAAGGAATATGATTCTGACGACAAGAAGAAGAAAAAAAATACTCAAAGTCTTCTTCCAAGTCTTCCTCAAAGTCTTCATCACACAAGAAGAGCTCATCTGGCAAGACTCGTGCATTTGTTGGCAAGGAAATGGATTCAGAGGAGGAGTATGCTTCTGAGGAGGCAGAGGTGGAGTCTGAGGAGGAGTCCGATTCTAGCATTGCAAGTCTAGCTACAGCCTACGTTGCCAAGTCCATCTTCAACACTGAAGACAATGACTTCATCACCGACGCCGATGCTGATGACAAGGACAACTCCGCTCCCACCTACTGCTTCATGGCACACGGTGCCAAGGTAAACTCACGCACTACTCACTATCAAACATCCAATGAAGATGACTCTGATTGTGGTTCCAAACCCTGCTACAAAACACTTGCTAAAATTGCAACTGAACAACAGAAAGCTATGGAACATATTCAAAAACTGTTAGACAAAAGCGATGACCTGTTAGACGTTGAAGTGACTCGATCGGAGTCCTTAATTGAAGACATAAAAAATCTTCATGTTAAGTATGAGGAACTTGAAAGTCGTCATGAAACGCTCTCAACAACTCATGAAAATCTTTCCTATGATTATATTCAAAGGAATCAAGATCTTGAGAAATTGAGAGCGGCTCATGAAGATCTTCAAAAGGAAAACGAGTCACTTCGCACCAAATAGATCAGTCCTGCTTAGGAAGGATTTGAACCACCATGTCTTAAATGCATTGAGCGTGACAACGCTACTTCTGTTGTTGGATGTTCTACTACTGCTACTGTTGCAATATCTTCAACTGTTGATGTGGTAACTAACCCCTCTGCTGAGGATGCCACTGCTATTGCTGATGAAAATGCTAGGTTGAAGACATTGCTTGAAACAGGGATGTACAAAAGTCTCAAAGGGCACCAGACACTATGTGATGTCCTCAAAAGGCAGATCCTGAACCGAAACCGTAGGAAAGAGGGTGTTGGGTTCGAAAGGAAAATGAATGCTGATGGCTCTTACTGGAAACCTGAGCAGTACCCTAAAAACACATGGGTTGCTGCAAAGGAACCTTCAGTGGATCCATCCACCCTATTTGGCTTCACTTGTGCTAATCCCATCGTCGTTGATGAATCCTTTGATGCAAACTAAACTGTTTAAGAATCAGAATGGTGAAGTGTTTGCCAGGTATAGTGGTACTAACTGCAGGAATGGGCCACCTATGAAGAAAGTCTGGGTGCCGAAAAAGTGTCTGGAGAATCTTCCTGTGAATGTCGTCATGACACCACAAGTGAATAAGACAAACCCCAGACCAGAGGCTTCGTATGGTCCAAAGGCTTCATACAGACAGAGGACTCACCTGAGTCGCACTAAAGCAAATATTTTGTAGGGAAACCATAGTCAGGCCTATGAATATGAGCGCGTTTCATCAAACCGCCATGTTCATAAGACCCAGAACTACTCTGCTTATTCTTATGAGTACTATTTCCCACCTGCAAGACTTTTTGCTAGGGATCCAAAGCCAAAGTTCTCAGATGCTGCACTTAGACTCATTGCTTCGAAGCCACCCTTGAAGATGTGGGTGGCTAAGAAAGCTTAACTCTCTTTTGCAGGGAAAGGTCTCCAGCCGAAAATCAAATGCATCTGAAGCTATTGCTGGGGACCTTAAACATCTTGTAGGGCGCAAGATCAAATGCCCAAATGGTCTTATTATGTATTTTGTTCCTGAGTCGCTTGCTACTTGCCCTATCAGTCCTAACCTCGATCTAAGCTTTAATAATCCTTTTGCTCGTCAAATGTTTATGCTTCACAATGCTCTTCGTGAAGCCTACCCCCCTAACTGCACTGTAGGGTATGACACCAGCTGCTTCAGAATGGATTATTGATAGTGGATGTACTAATCACATGACTGGGAAGCGAAGTCTTCTCATGGACTCAACCTTACGTCCATCTGACAAAAGTCACATCACATTTGCTGATACTGGTAAAAGCAAGGTATTGGGTCTAGGTAGAGTTGCAATCTCAAAGGATCAACACATGGATAAAGTGGTGCTTGTTGAATCCCTTGGTTTCAACTTAATGTCCGTCTCAATGCTTTGCGATTTGAACATGATTGTGATATTTGGAAAATATCATTGCCTAGTTCTAATGGAATCTGACAAGTCTCTAGTCTTTGAAGGGTATTGGAAAGATGATTTCTACATGGTAGATTTCTCAGCAGGACCACAGCTTGCCGTATGTCTTCTTGCAAAAGCTTTAGAATGCCGGCTCTGGCATCAAAGGCTAGGGCATGCTGGCATGAGGAACTTGCACACTCTTGCAAAGAAGAAGCACGTCATAGGCATCGAGGGTGTCAAGTTCAAGAAGGATCACTTATGCGGTGCCTGTGAAGCTGGAAAGATGACGAGGGTCAAGCATCCCTCGAAGAAAATCATGACAACGACTCAACCCTTCGAACTGCTACACATGGACCTCTTCGGCCCTACTCACTACTCAACCCTTACTACTACTGCTTGTCTCTATGGCTTCATCATTGTTGATGATTACTCAAGATATACATGGGTGCATATAATTCTCTACAAGACTGAAGTGCAAAATGTCTTCAGACGCTTTGCCAATCGAGCCATGAACAACTATGGCGTCAAGATCAAGCACATCCGAAGTGACAATGGAACTGAAGTCAAGAACACCGACCTCAACACTTATCTTGATACATTGGGCATCACTCATGAGTTCTCAGCTCCGTACACGCCACAGTAGAATGGCATCGTGGAACGCAAGAACAGAACACTCATTGAGATGGCTCGGACGATGCTCGATGAATACAAGACTCCAAGGAAGTTCTGGCCTGAAGCTATTGATACTGCATTCCATGTCATCAACCATGTCTATCTTCACAAGCTTCTGAAGAAAACATCCTATGAACTCCTCACTTGTAAGAAGCCAAACGCGAGTTACTTCAGAGTATTTGGTGCCAGGTGCTGGATCAAGGATCCACATCACACTTCAAAATTTGCACCGAAAGCACATGAAGGTTTTATGCTTGGTTACGGAAAGAATTCACACTCCTACAGAGTCTTCAACCTCTTTCACTATAAAGTGGTTGAAACTGTGTATGTGCGGTTTGATGAGACTAACGGCTCGCAAAGAGAGCACCTGCCAAATGTGCTAGATGAAATTCCACCCAGTGAATCCATCAAGCTTATGGGAACTGGAGAATCATACCGTCTGAAGAATAGCCTGAAGAGGAACTTATCATCTCTGCACCGGATCAACCTGAAGACAATGCTCAGCCTGAAGACAATCCTTCAAACAATGACAATGATCAGCAAGAGCAAAATCTTCGTCCAGTTCATCCTCGTGTTGCAAATGAAGTACAAATTGAGAAGATAATCGACAACATCAATGCACTTGGTCCACTCACTCGTTCAAGGGCAACACAACTAGCAAATTTCTATGGGCACTTTGCATTTGTCTCAATATCTGAACGCAAGAAAGTTGATGAAGCCTTCATGGAACCTGAATGGATTCAAGCTATGCAAGAAGAGCTTCATCAGTTTGAGCTGAATAATGTATGGGAACTGGTCAAGCGTCCTGACCCTCGTAAACACAATATCATAGGTACTAAATGGATATATCGCAACAAGCAAGATGAGCATGGTCAAGTTGTCAGAAACAAGGCTCGTCTCGTTGCTCAAGGATACACTCAAGTTGAAGGAATTGACTTCGATGAAACATTTGCTCCTGTGTCTAGGCTTGAAGCTATACACATACCGCTAGCCTATGCAAATCATCATAACATCCTTCCGTATCAAATGGATGTGAGGAGTGCTTTTCTCAATGGCAAGATTGAAGAAGAAGTGTATGTTGCACAACCGCCTGGCTTTGAAGATCCAAAACACCATGACATGGTTTACAAGCTCAACAAGGCACTGTATGGCCTCAAACAAGCCCCTCGTGGTTGGTATGACACACTCAAAGACTTCCTGAAGAGCAAAGGCTTCAAACCTGGTTCCCTGGATTCCACTCTCTTCATGAAGACATATGATGGTGAACTATTTGTGTGTCAAATATATGTGGATGACATTATCTTCGGCTGCACTAACCAGAAATACAGTGATGAGTTTGGATACATGATGCAAGAGCAATATCAGATGTCCATGATGGGTGAGCTAAAGTTCTTCCTTGGTCTTCAAATACGACAGCAACGCAACGACATTTTCATATCTCAAGAGAAATACCTCAAAGATTGCCTGAAGAAGTTTGGAATGCAAGACTGCAATGGTTATACGACGCCAATGCCTACCAAGAGTCATCTGGATTCTGACGCCAATGGTAAAGAGTTCGATCAAAAGGTATACCTCTCCTTGATTGGTTCCTTGCTTTATTTATGTGCATCTAGGCCAGATATCATGCTTAGTGTTTGCATGTGTGCCCGATTCCAAGCGGCACCAAAGGAATCGCATCACTTAGCTGTGAAGCGAATTTTTCGATATTTGGCTTACACCCCAACACTAGGATTATGGTATCCAAAGGGCTCAGAGTTTGATCTAGTTGGATTCTCTGATGCTGATTATGCTGGTGACAAGGTGGATCGCAAGTCTACATCAGGCACATGTCACTTTCTGGGACGATCACTTGTGTGTTGGTCTTCAAAGAAGCAGAACTATGTATCTCTCTCCACTGCTGAATCTGAATACATTGCTGCTGGATCTTGCTGCGCTCACCTCCTATGAATGAAGCAAACACTCATAGACTATGGCATTCATCTGAAGCAAGTGCCACTCTACTGCGACAATGAAAGCGCCATCAAGATCGCCAACAACCCAGTTTAGCACTCGAAGACAAAGCACATTCAGATCCGTCATCACTTTCTCAGAGATCATGTCATGAAGGAAGATATTGATATCATTCATGTCAGCACTGAAGAGCAACTGACAGATATCTTCACAAAGCCCTTGGATGAGAAAAGGTTTTTCAAGTTGTGGTGTGAGCTAAATATCTTGGAATCCTCAAATGTCCTGTGATCATGCACACATCCTAACACTTATGCATGTTGATGACTTAGATGTGCAAATACACGAAGTAACGTATATCTTCAACTAATGAAGACTTACACTATAAGTGTGAATACATTAACGTAGAATTTGACTTCAGAGCGCCACGATAATTGTGCGCCGTGTCTGGGTCTAATACTTCCTATACGGTGGGTAACGCCACCACCAAATTTTTGTTTAGAATACTTTCTGTTGGCGTTACATTTGCAAAGTGTTCGCATTTGGTTTGTCTTCAATGTTAACATGGCTTCATGTTTATCTTCAATATATTGATTTGGTTTCAGTCCTCTACAGCATTCACTTATAGCTATGTCTTCTAGTTGAATCTTTTGAACTAAGTGAATGTGATCGGACCCTAACCTTTCTATGCCCCCGTCTCAAATCTATTTATCCAAATCATATGCATTCTATTGAAACTGTCGAATGTCTTCTCTGCGTCCTTGTCAGCAGAAGATACAAAGATAAACATTAATTTGTTTTCAATGCTCAATCCTTTTTACCTGAAACCCGGAGAAGCGGGAACGACCACCCGACAATCCAGGCGTACGTGGGAACATGGAACAACCTCCGATGTGTTGCATGATCGCCACGTGTCCTTCAGATGTGAACCGCCAGGGGCACCTGCGTAATAACGTTGTGCCGTCCCTGTCCCTATAAATACACGCCTCACCCCAGTCATTATCTCTTCTTCCACTTCTCTCTCTCGCACAAACCCTAGCGCCACCGCTAGCCCTCGATGACGCCGGCGGCGAAGCGCTTAGCTGCTGCGACCTCATCGACGCCGCCCTCACGTCGGCTGCGGACATCGTCTTCTCCGCCGTCGCCATAGGTGTCCTCCGTCGCCAAGTTAGGGCACGGAAGATTGAACTGCTCGGCCTCATTTCCTACTCCGTCTAGCAGTTCCTCGAGTGGTAAATAAAAACTCTTTTTATAGTCTTTTTGATCCGATAGATTCATCCTTTTCAACCACAAGTGGTTTCTGTTGCTACAAAGTTGGATCTATCCTGTTCTGCATCTCATAGCATGCCTAGTATGTTCGCTTATGCTTCACAAAGTAGTTAGATTCCTCACTTGTACTTATTCGTGGATTCGTACAAATCTGGAACCAACTCTCTACATATGAGTGAATGTCTTCGCACTATGAGGTCAATGTCTTCTAAACTGATTTATCTTCAAAATCTTCTAAGAATGCATATGACCTCTTCCCCTTCCCTCGCATATCTAATGCTATCACAGGTACATGTCCGTGGGAGAATCCCTTGGTTCTCATAGTCTGCATTCATTTGCAGAGTTCTTACAGCATCACATAAATTCTCCTAAAGCCAGTTCCTATCTGACCAGTAGACGGAAGACTTTGACAGTGTTGAAGCCTTTCAGTCTAAACTTCATGGCAAAAGAGAAATCAGTAAGGAAGGGTGGCAGACCCCGAAGATCTGCCGTGGGGGTACATCAATGGACCTGCCCGAAGATCTCTATGAACTATACAAAACTGACCCCGAAGAAAGTATGGTCAGCGCAAGACATGAATCCAATGGATTCAAAGATACTGGGCCGAGAAATGGTTCAAGTACAGATTCATCACCAAGGAGTATGCTGAAAAGAATGCTCTCTTGCGTCCTTGGGGAGATATTCTCTATAAACATGTTCAACCCAAGTCCAGAACTGAAGCCATTGCTCAAGGATTTTACCCTTGCATGGACCGAGGGCCACAGCCTACTGATGCTGACCCATCGTCATTTCTATGGTGTCGAGATGACAATCTGTTCAAGCGCAACTATCAGTCTGCAAAGAACTCGGCCAAGGAAAACAAGATGTCTTTGGGATTAGACTTCAACCTAGGCCCCTCTGCGCTATGTGCTGACAGCACACGCGAAGCTGAACCCAATCTTGTTGGGCCCTTATACAACCTAGAAGGTCTCATCACTCACATTCAGGTTCAAGGGGCAGCCGTGGACCACTCTGCAGATGACCCTGATTCTGATGAAGCGCCTGCACCACCGAAGCCTGTGAAGCAAAAGAAACCAAAGGCTTCAAAGCCCTCCTCAGCACCAAAGGTCTCACGGGCGAAGCCTCTAGCCACTGCACCTCCTTAAGCCAGTGTGCAGTCTGAAGATCTCTCTCGCATCTCCAAGTCTGACAAGTTGAAAAAGCCCATGCAACCAACTGGTCAAGCATTGACCCCTGCTGCTGTTTTGAGAAACGAGAATGACACCATTGATCTGTCTAGCAACGACAATCTTGGCGATGACACTCTTGAGCAATTGATAAAGAGCAAGCAAGAGGAGGAAATCTTCAACGATCTTCCCCTCTTTGATGTGGAGATTCTGTACAAGTTTATTGATGAGTGGTTTGACAACCCAGACCTCAGTTTTGATGATCTTCAGCTCCCAATTGGCCTCAACATCTCCTTCCACGGAGCCATTGCTCCTGAGCTGGCTCTTGCCTAGAAGATTGTTGAACTGAAGCACAAGATTGACTATGAAAAGGCTCAGTTCAAGAAGCACATGGCCAAGCTCAATGTTGAAGAAATTCAAAACTTCAAGGTCATGATGCATGAGCTCAAGGAGGAATTCCACAAGAAACGAGAAGAAGCAAAAGGTTCTCGTGAGCGCATGGAGAATCTTGCTGCCAAATGTGTTCAAGGCTACAATGAAGCTAAAAAGTGCAAGGCTTTGGGGCGACTAGGAATCGACCCAAGAATGGCTGCCAAGAAGAAGAAGAAGCCAGCTGTGGCCGAACCAGAAGCATCCAGGCAGGAAGAACCTCGCATTGTCTTCCTGGCCAGTATGACAGGCTCGAAGCCTAAGGTCCCCACAGTGGCTTCGGAGTTCAAGAAAACTAGAGCAGCTGAAGCCGAAGCTAGAAAGCGCAAGACCAAAGCCACCACTGATGATGCTCCACCAACCAAGAAAAGAAAAACAAAGAAGAGAGACCGGGCTGCTTCCACAGAGCCCCTTGTTGTCGAGCCAATTTCTGTTGCTCGTCCTTCCTCTGCACATCAAGAACGTCGCTTGGTAGTTCATGAGGCTGCTTTCACAGAGGCTCCTGAAGCTGAAGAGAATCCAGCTGTTGACCCCACCTCAGCTGAAGACATTGGTCATCAAGACAATGTTGAAGATGATGAAATCCTTCCTCAAATCGAGCACAATTTGGTATCATCGCCTGTTCTCACGAACAGCAAACTCATCAGCATTGGTCATCCATTGGTGCCAATTGCTCAGGATGACTCATGGGCTGATCACCCTCAAGAATCCCCTTGTGATGAAGAAACACCAGTTACTCCCCCACCACAGGTCACCACTCCGGTGATTGACAATGAAGACTTTGAGGCCCAACCAACTCCATCTCCACAGGCGTCACTAGCGTTTCGCAGGCTTCGCAAAGGACCAAGGCCATAGGTCACATTGTCAAGTGTTCTAGAAGGAGAAGAGCACCAATACGTTTCATGCGAAGTCTTTCCTGAAGCCTCTCCTACTGCGAACATCTCTGAATCTGAAGCCAAAACGGCTGAAGATATTCCGGCTGCATCAGCCGATGACCAAGAAGAAGAACCAAGAGATGAAGAAAGAGTTGCTACACCCCCGTCCAACCCTGAAGTTGTTCTCGAGGAGAACGTGTCTGACCCTCCAGCTCCTGAAATGGAGGTTACCAATACTGAGGCTGCCACCAACACTGAAGCCAATGACGTTGTCATGGCTGAAGCTAATGTGGCACCTGAAGCTAATGTGGTGCCAGATGTCGTTGCACCTGAAGCTAATGCTGCACCTGATGCAAATTTGCAGCTTGAAGCCAATGCCTCTGCTCCTGTACCACCTCCCAGGCCACACACCATCGAGCAAGCATATGATCATGGTCATCTTGTTACCGTCCGCTGGCCAATTCTGGTTCCTCCGCCTGCTCCCGGACCTCAGTTTGCCTATCATGTGGAGCACAGGCCTCAGGTCTAGAAGCCAAAGCCAAGGCTACCACGGTTCCCAGGTATTGCATTGTCACCAGGATCATTTAATCTGAATGGATTCAAGGCACACAACATATTCTTTGGCAGTGACAAGAACCCCTACACAAGGCCAAGAATCTCCTCAGATCGTTTCTGGAGTTATCAGCAGCGAAGCTACTATTCTTGCATCTTGTACAATCAGGGGCGCATCTTCCCACATATGTGTCTCGATTGTGAAGCCATTGCTGGACTGCCATGCCTTGAAGAAGCCCTTGACTACTTTCGTGATGCGGGTCTGCTCAACTTTGTGACTGCCAAGGAACACTGGAATGAAGAACTTCTGCTTCAATTCTATGCTACCCTCCACATTCGTGGATACAACAGGGATCCGAAGACTTGGATCCTTGAGTGGATGACGGGCGATGTCCATCATGAAGCTAAAGCCCAAGACATCATTGAGCTTACAGCCCTGCCCACTCCTGGCGAATATTATGAACCAGGTTGTCAGCAACACCAAAATGCTTTGGAGAGCATTTTTCAGAAGCCTGAGCCTAACATGAGCCAAATGCTGAGAATGATGAAGCCTCTGCCACACAATGCTGAATACCCAACCGAATTCTTTGTTGAAGACCCAGAGTATCTGCCCCGCACCATTTACCATATCATCAGAAAAACTCTATGGCCTGTCAAAGGACATTCATCTGCAGCAAAGCTTGAAGGAGCAATGAAGACTTTGGTTTTCTATATCTTCAATGGCATCAGCTTCAATGCTCAAGACTTCTTCATCAGGCAGCTGGCTGCATCTGGCTCAGATATCTTCGGTCTGAAGTTCTATGATCCATGGGTAATGCGCCTTATCAAGCTTCACTCTGCCTTCAACTATCAGTCGTCTGCGCGCAATCATCTCGTATTCTTGCCAGAGGTTGATCTGTCTGTTGAAGCCATTTACCTAGAGCCTGCAAAGGATCCAATTTATCTTCACAATGTTGATCGTCAAAGCTTCACCCATCCCATTGAAGGAGTTTAGGCCGTCTCTCGTGTTTATCCCTTGGCTGGCAACACCCGTGCCCCTCGCGCCCAAACTGAAGCCACTAGAAGCACCAGTGCCCAAAGGCCTCAGAAGCGATCTCGTGTTCTCAATGACCGAGAGCTTCTCGTCGCTCTACATCAGAAACAGGATAAGCATCATGACTGGCTTAAGCGTCAGATGCAAAGCCTCTTGGTGGATGTCAATCGTATTCGCAATCTTGCCACCAAGAATGCCTTTGTTACACATGAAACCTGTCGGCGGTCCTGGAAGAGTTTGACATTACTCACTGCTGAAGCAGATCTTCAAGATGATGGCTTCACAGAAAGATTCAAGTTTGACTCCACTCCTCCAAGGAATGCTCACTTGCGTCGGACTCCCTCACTTGAAGACTCTGACTACTCTTCCTCAGGTGCAACGGTGAATGCCAGAGTCATAGATGATCAAGATGATGCCACTTCACCACCTCCAACTTCAGTGCGTGTCGACACTACACCAAGTTCTTCTGCACCACTGGACCTCAACGACGACCCTGCTGCTTCGCCTACTCCTCATGGGAATGAGTAGATGCTCTATGTCTTCAAACCTTTTTGGTCATTACTGACAAAAGGGGGAGAAGCATATGAGTTGATAGTCTTCAAGCGGGTCCATATGGGTGGTTGCTATACTTCTGCTACATTTGCCAAGTGCTTACATCTCTTGCTTTTGATACATTTGGTTCGTTTTTGAGTTATAACACTTAAACTTGATGGTCGTCTGCTACCTTTTTGACACTATGTGATGCGATGATAAATTGAGCATGTGCGACGATAAATTCCGCATGAAGTCATTTTGCAGACGTCCATTCTTCATTATGCATGTCATTATCTTTGATATTTCCTTTCATGCATGATGAATTGTCTTCATAAGTAGAAGAGGAGCTCCGCAAGTACAACCTACCATGTTCATTTGCATTCAAAAGCAAAATACTTATATGCACATCTTTAGGGGGAGCCTTCCTGCTACTTACGAAGACAATACTTAAATCCTTTACAATTTCACATACTTTTATCCCCGTTGAAACTTCAACCAGTTTGTCATCAATCACAAAAAAGGGGGAGATTGTAAGTGCATCTAGTGCCACCCCTAGTTGGTTTTGGAGTATTGACGACAAACCTGGTTGAGGGACTAATGTGTTTGTGAGAATTGCAGGATAACGCATGTAGTAGTCCCTCATTGATTCGGTTTTCCTACCGGAGATGACCCCTAAAAATGTATGAAGACATTGAAGTCAAAGGTGGTATGTGAAGATATTCACATTGAAGACTATGACAAGAGAAGACATTGAGTGAAGACTATGGAGCGCGAAGACTTAGTTGTTTCGTTGTTTCCTTTTCTTCTTTATTGAGTCATAGGAACCACCGTACTGTTAAGTGGGGTTCTAGTGAACCAGTCAGAATGACTGAAGTGATGCTTAACCAAAATCCTATGTCTTCGAGCGAGGACAATGAGAGCAAATCTTATCCAGAGTTGGATAAGTTAGCTTTGCTTGTAGCCCAAGTAAAGTTGTCGTGTGTGTTTGAAATCTGACCGTTGGAACACGTGTCAGTTCCTTAGTGACCCAGGATCATTTCGGACAAATCAGGTCGGGTTGCCTAGTAGCTATAAATAGCCCACCCCCTACACCATAAATTGGTTGGTTGCTCAGAGTTAGTGCACGACTTTTGCCGTTTGAGAGCAACCCACCTCGAAGCCTTTGAGAGAGAAATCCTTGCGAGGACAAAGCCCTAAACACCCAGAGCCAAAGAGTGTTAGGCATCACTGAAGTCTCCCTGTCTATGTGATCTGAAGACTTATTACACTTGAGGACTATGAATCCTACAGCCGGTTAGGCGTCGCGTTCTGAGCATCCAAGAGTCATTGTGGATCGCCGGTGAACAAAGTCTGTGAAGGTTTGGAAGTCTACCTTGAAGAGTTACCAGAGTGATTGGGCGAGGACTGGGTGTCCTTAGCTCAAGGGGAATAAGGTGAAGACACGGTCTTCTGAGTTAAATCTCAGCCTCCGTAACCAGACGTACAATTGTCACAGCAACTGGAACCGGTCCAACAAATCATTGTCTTCAACGAGCAACTGGTTCTATCCTTCCCATCTCTTTATTACTGTTGGTCCTTGTGAAATCATTGCCTGTTTGCATTATCTTTTTGTCTTCACTGTGTTACTTCTTGTTTTGATTAGCTTCATACTATCTTCCATCCTGATCCATACTGCCTAGCTGCTATTAGTCTTTGTGCTTTCACTTCATTGAATACTTGACTATGGCTTGCCAAGTGTAGTCTACCTTCCGCTGCATGGTAATAGGTTTATTTCTATCGTTTGTCTTCGAAACTTCCATGTTTTGAAGACTTTCATAAAAATCGCCTATTCACCCCCCTCTAGTTGATCACTAGGACTTTCACTTCACTTAGATTATTTTGAGAGTCTTAAATAGCATTGTAATTTGCTTAATTAATCCTAATATGCTAGGTATTCAAGATTAGTAAAAACTTTCTTATGAGTGTTCTGAATACTAAGAGAAGTTTGATGCTTCATGATTGTTTTGAGATATGGATGTAGTGATATTAACGTTGTGCTAGTTGAGTAGTTGTGAAATTGAGAAATACTTGTGTAGAAGTTTGCAAGTCCCGTAGCATGCACCTACGGTAAATGTTATGTAACAAATTTGAAACATGATGTGTTCTTTGATTGTCCTCCTTATGAGTGGTGGTCAGGGACGACCGATGGTCTTCTCCTACCAATCTATCCCCCTAGGAGCATCCGCATAGTGCTTGGTTTTTGATGACTTGTAGATTTTTGCAATAAGTATGTGAGTTCTTTATGACTAATGTTGAGTTGATGGATTATACGCACTCTCACCTTTCCATCATTGCTAGCCTCTTCGGTACCGTGCATTGCCCTTTCTCACATTGAGAGTTGGTGCAAACTTCGCCGGGGCATCCAGACCCCGTGATATGATACGCTCTTTCACACATAAACCTCCTTATATCTTCCTCAAAACAGCCATCATACCTACCTATTATGGCATTTCCATAGCCATTCCGAGATATATTGCCATGCAACTTTCCACCATCCTATTTATCATGACACATTCATCATTGTCATATTGCTTTGCATGATCATGTAGTTGACATCGTATTTGTGGCAAAGCCACCATTCATAATTCTTTCATACATGTCACACTTGATTCATTGCATATCCCGATACACCGCTGGAGGCATTCATATAGAGTCGTACCTTGTTCTAGTATCGAGTTGTAATCATTGAGTTGTAAATAAATAGAAGTGTGATGATCATCATTTAATAGAGCATTGTCCCAATAAAAAAAGTGAGAAAGGCCAAAAAAAGGAAGGCCCAAAAAAGGGAATGAAAAGGGACAATGCTACTATTTTTTTCCACACTTGTTCTTCAAAGTAGCACCATGATCTTCATGATGGAGAGTCTCTTGTTTTGTCACTTTCATATACTAGTGGGAATTTTTATTATAGAACTTGGCTTGTATATTCCAACAATGGGCCTCCTCAAGTGCCCTAGGTCTTCATGAGCAAGCAAGTTGGATGCACACCCACTAGTTTCTTTTGTTGAGCTTTCATACATTTATAGCTATAGTGCATCCATTGCATGGCAATCCCTACTCCTTGCATTAACATCAATCGATGAGCATCTCCATAGCTCATTGATTAGCCTCGTTGATGTGAGACTTTCTCCTTTTTGTCTTCTCCACATAACCCCCATCATTATACTCTATTCCACCCATAGTGCTATATCCATGGCACCGCTCATGTATTGCGTGAAGGTTTATGAAGTTTGAGATTACTAAAGTATGAAACAATTGCTTGGCTTGTCATCGGGGTTGTGCATGATGAGAGCATTCTTGTGTGACGAAAACGGAGCATGACTAAACTATATGATTTTGTAGGGATGAACTTTCTTTGGCCATGTTATTTTGAGAAGACATAATTGCTTAGTTAGCATGCTTGAAGTATTATTATTTAACTTTTATCTTGAATCTTTCGGATCTGAATATTCATGCCACAATTACGAAGAATTACATTGAAATTATGCCAAGTAGCATTCCACATCAAAAATTCTGTTTTTATTATTTACCTACTCGAGGACAAGCAAGAATTAAGCTTGGGGATGCTTGATACGTCTCCAACATATCCATAATTTTTGATTGCTCCATGCTATATTATCTTCTGTTTTGGACATTATTGGGCTTTATTATCCACTTTTATATTATTTTTGGGACTAACCTATTAACCGGAGGCCCAACCCAGAATTGTTGTTTTTTTTTGCCTATTTTAGGGTTTCGAAGAAAAGGAATATCAAACGGAGTCCAAACGGAATGAAACCTTCGAGAACGTGATTTTTTGGAACGAACAAGATCCAGGAGACTTGGACCCTACGTC
>NC_041382.1:193987828-194127328 GCF_002162155.2 Triticum dicoccoides
GCGCGCCCTCCACCCTCGTGGGCCCCCTGTTGCTCCACCGACGTACTTCTTCCTCCTATGTATACCTACGTACCCCCAAACGACCAGATACGGAGCCAAAACCCTAATTCCACCGCCGTAACTTTCTGTATCCATGAGATCCCATCTTGGGGCCTATTCCGGAGCTCCGCCGAAGGGGGCATCGATCACAGAGGGCTTCTACATCAACACCATAGCCCTTCCGATAAAGTGTGAGTAGTTTACCTCAAACCTATGGGTCCATAGTTATTAGCTAGATGGCTTCTTCTCTCTTTTGGATCTCAATACAAAGTTCTCCCCTCTCTTGTAGAGATCTATTCGATGTAATCTTCTTTTGCGGTGTGTTTGTTGAGACCGATGAATTGTGGGTCTATGATCAAGTTTATCTATGAACAATAATTGAATCTTCTCTGAATTCTTTTATGTATGATTGGTTATCTTTGCAAGTCTCTTTGAATTATCAGTTTGGTTTGGCCTACTAGATTGATCTTCCTTGCAACGGGAGAAGTGCTTAGCTTTGGGTTCAATCTTGCGGTGTCCTTTCCCAGTGACAGTATGGGCAGTAAGCACTACAAAAAAGACACATCTGTGACATTTTGGGCCGAACGAAATTTTTTACTGTCATACATATGACACTTCTATGACGATAATTGTGACAAAACCCGGTATCATCATAGATGTGTTGGGCTCCTACTTCTATGACAAAAAATCATGACAAAAAATGGGCTTTTCGTCCTGGGCGGGACAGAGAAGCAGCTGCATGACATTCTTTGGGCCGTCCATGACGGAAAAAACCATGGTTGAAGCGAGGGGGAGGAAAATTTCCGGGAGTTCCCGGTTACGGTGGGAGGCCGGGGCCGAGCGATGCGCGTTTATCTCGTACACGTACGCGCGTGTGTGCGAGGCGTTGGCTCTAACAGAACCCGAGCGATTGCACTGCAGGCTACGTGTTACTGAACCTGAGCGATCGATCGATGGATATTAACAGAACCCGATCGAGCGATTCCTTCGCTACTGCTGCTAACTGAAGCCGATCGATGCTGCCTCTGGGATGAACAGTGAGCGTCGTGGGAGGGGGGGGTGGATGAACAGTGAGTGGTGGCGTTGCCTCTGGATGAACAGGACCCCGTGGTGTGGTGGAGGGCTGGATGAACAGTAGACGGTGGAGGGGTGCCTGTGGAGGGGTGGTTGAGCAGGACCCCGTGGGGTGGAGGGCTGGATGAACAGTAGACGGTGGAGGGCTGCCCATGGAGGGGTGGTTGAACAGTAGCCAGTGGAGTAGCGCGCGGTGGTGGCTGGATGAACAGGAGCCCGTGGAGGCTGGAGGAGGTGGACGGTAACCCGTGGAGGCTGGAGGAGGTCGATGGTGGAGATGAACAGTATCCCGTGGAGTCCCGTTTTGCGGTACGCCACACCCCTCCTGATGAACAGGACCCCCGTTTTGACCGTAGGAGGTCCGTTTCATTCATTTTGCGGTACGCCACACCCCTCCTGATCAACATGACCCCCCCTTTCGATCGTAGGAGGTCCGTGTCCTCCGTTTAGCGGTACGCCACACCCCTCTCGATCAACAGGACCCCCGTTTCAACCGTAGGAGGTTCGTTTCCTCCGTTTTGCGGTACGCCAGACCCCTCCCGATCAACAGGACCCTGTTCCGAACGTAGGAGGTCCGTTTCCTCCGTTGTGCAGTACGCCAGGCCTCGTTTCCATCGCCTGTTCCGTCCAAGCCCTCCCGATGAACACGACCACGCATTCTGTTCTGACCCAGCCGGTTGGCTCCCACGCGTTCCGTTGCCTCCCGATGAACACGACACATTCTGTTGCCTCCCCATGAAGACGACTGAGGGAGTCCAGTATTAGGGGGTATCCGGACAACCGGATTATATCCTTTGGGCGGACTTTTGGACTATGAATATACAAGATTCAAGACTTCGTCTCGTGTCCGGATGGGACTCTACTTGGCGCGGTTGGGTTACCCACGTCCGTATTGATGAGAATCCCGTAATGTCATGTTGCCAAAAGAAGTCCGAAACTATGCCCGATGACGTGGTTGGGTTACCCCCCAAGCGCCCGAAACTATGCGCCCCCACTAGCCTGGTAAAACTCGCTTATCCCCCAAGCACCATAATCGATGACGCGGTTGGGTTACCCACGCCCGTATTGATGAGAATCCTGTAATAAGGGGGACACAGTCTCTGCTTTGACAAGACGTGTCAAAAAACTGCCTCGCGTTATGTGCGGGGCTAGTTAAAGGGAAACGGTTCGAATAATCACCGGGCCATGGCATAATGTCATGTTGCCAAAACAAGTCAGCAGATTAGATTGGTGGAAATATTATTCTCTCTACGGTGGTATGTGGAACTTATTTTGCAAGGCCAGACACTATCCTTGTATTCAAATTCTTCCGTGGTGTATTCGGAGGAGGAACCCGCCTTGCAATGCTGAAGACAATACTGCACGCCGGACTCATCGTCATTGAAGCCTGGTTCAGGGGCTACTGAGGGAGTCCAGTATTAGGGGGTATCCGGAAAGCCAGATTATATCCTTTGGCCGGACTGTTGGACTATGAATATACAAGATTGAAGACTTCGTCTCGTGTCCGGATGGGACTCTACTTGGCGTGGAAGGCAAGCTAGGAAATACGGATATGTATATCTCCTCCTTTGTAACCGACCTTGTGTAACCCTAGCCCCCTTCGGTGTCTATATAAACCAGAGGGTTTTAGTCCATAGGACAACATACAATCATACCATAGGCTAGCTTCTAGGGTTTAGCCTCTCCGATCTCGTGGTACATCAACTCTTGTAATACTCATATCATCAAGAATAAATCAAGCAGGACGTAAGGTTTTACCTCCATCAAGAGGGCCCGAACCTGGGTAAAACATCGTGTCCCCTGCCTCCTGTTACCATCCGCCTTAGACGCACAGTTCGGGATCCCCTACCCGAGATCCGCCGGTTTTGACACCGTTAGGCTTGATGGCTCCTACGATCATCGATAGCGATGCAGTCCAGGGTGAGACTTTTCTCCCCGGACAGATCTTTGTGTTCGGCGGCTTCACACTATGGGCCGACTCGCTTGGCCATCTGGAGCAGATCGAAAGTTACGCCCCTGGCCACCAGGTCAGGTTTGGAAGCTTAAACTACACGGCCGATATCCGCGGAGACTTGATCTTCGACGGATTCGAGCCCCTGCCTTTGTGCGCCACGCGGTCACGATGGGTATGATTTAGCTCTACCATCGGACCGTATTCAGGAGATCGCATCGTCCGCCACTACGACCCTCAATTTGGAGCCAGTTTCTCCATCCGTGGACGGGTGGATAGACCCCGTCACGAAGGCCGTATCCCCTGCGGCGATCGAGCCGAATATCGACCTTACCCTTCATGAGAGCCGTGTTGCCAAACTGCCGGATTCTTCTCTGACCACGGACTCTGAACCGCCTGCGCCTGTTCCTATCGAATCCGATTGGGCGCCGATCATGGAGTTTACCTCCGCGGATATTTTCCAGCACTTGCCCTTCGGCGACATACTGAACTCATTAAGGTCTCTCTCCTTGTCAGAAGGATCCTGGCCGAACTACGTCCGGTAGGATTGGGATACGGATGACGAAGAAATTCGCCGCCCACCCACCACCCACTTAGTAGCCACTGTCGATGACTTAACCGACATGCTCGACTTCGACTCTGAATACATCGACGGTATGGACGATGATGCATGAGTCGAAGAGGAATCACAGCCCACGGGGCACTGGACAGCCACCTCATCATACGATATATACATGGTGGACACACCCAAAGAAGGCAATGGCGACGAGACAACGGAGGATGACCCCTCCAAGAAGCAACCCAAGCGCCGGCGTCAGCGGCGCCGCTCTAAGTCCCGCCAAGGCAAAAGTGGTGATACCGGCACCGGAGATAATAGCACTCCGGACAGTGCCGAAGACAACAACAATCCGGGCCAAACACAACGGGCAAGACTCATTCGAGCTGCGTCGCGATATAGCCCAGTACAGAGGCGCCGCACACCCCTTATGCTTCACAGATGAAGTGATGGATCATCAAATCTCAGAGGGTTTCAAACCCGTAAATATAGAATCATACGACGGCACGGCAGATCCTGCGGTATGGATCGAGGATTTCCTCCTGCACATCCACATGGCCCGCGGTGATGACCTACACGCCATCAAATACCTCCCACTCAAACTCAAAGGACCAGCTCGGCACTGGCTCAACAGCTTGCCAGTAGAGTCCATTGGCTGTTGGGAAGATCTGGAAGCCGCATTCCTTGACAACTTTCAGGGCACTTATGTGCGACCACCAGATGCCGATGACTTGAGCCACATAATTCAGTAGCCAAAGGAATCGGCCAGGCAATTCCGGACATGGTTCCTAACAAATAAAAATAAAATCGTCGAATGTCCGGATGCAGAGGCCCTAGGAGCTTTCAAGCACAACATCCGCGACGAGTGGCTAGCCCGGCACCTTGGTCAGGAAAAGCCGAAATCTATGGCAGCCCTCACGACACTCATGACCCGCTTTTGCGTGGGAGAAGATAGCTGGCTGGCTCACGGTCATAACATATCAAAGAACCATGGCACTTCGGATACCAAGGACGGCAATGGCAGGTCACGTCACAACAAGCATAAGCGTCGCAGTAACAGCGACAATACCGAGGATACGACAGTCAATGCCAGATTAAAAGGTTCTAAACCCGATCAGCGGAAAAAGCCATTCAAAAGAAGCACTCCGGGCCCGTCCAGTTTGAACCGTATACTCGATCGCTCGTGTCAAATACACGGCACCCCCGACAAGCCAGCCAACCACACCAACAGGGACTGTTGGGTGTTCAAGCAGGCCGGCAAGTTAAATGCCGAAAACAAAGATAAGGGGTCACATAGCGATGACGAGGAGGAGCCCCGGCAGCCGAACACTGGAGGACAGAAGAGGTTCCCCCCACAAGTGCGGACGATGAACATGATATACGCAACCCACATCCCCAAGAGGGAGCGGAAGCATGCGCTTAGGGACGTATATGCGTTGGAGCTAGTCGCCCCCAAATTCAACCCATGGTCCTCCTGTCCAATCACCTTCGATCGCAGGGACCACCCCACTAGCATCCGTCATGGCGGATTCGCTGCACTGGTCCTAGACCCAATCATTGACGGATTTCACCTCACTCGAGTCCTAATGGACGGCGGCAGCAACCTGAACCTACTTTATCAGGACACAGTGCGCAAAATGGGTATAGACCCCTCAAGGATCAAACCCACTAAAACGACCTTTAAAGGCGTCATACCAGGTGTATACGCCCATTGCACAGGCTCGGTAACACTGGAAGTGGTCTTCGGATCTCCGAATAACTTCTGAAGCTAAGAGTTAATCTTTGACATAGTCCCGTTCTGCAGTGGCTACCATGCACTGCTCGGGCGAACCGCATTTGCAAGATTCAATGTGGTACCGCATTATGCATATCTCAAGTTCAAGATGCCAGGACCTCGGGGGGTCATCACAGTCAATGGAAATACAGAGTGCTCTCTCCGCACGGAGGAGCACACTGCGGCCCTCGCAGCAGAAGCGCAAAGCGGCCTCTTAAGGCAATCCACAAGTTCGGTGATTAAGGACCCAGGCAACTTCAAGCGCACCCGGAGTAATCAGCAACTGGACCGCCTGGCACGTCCTGAGCTCGCATAGCAATGTGGCCCCCACCCCGGTCCCAGCCAAATAGTGAAATTCGTGCCACACGTACATAATTACATATTAAAAATACCATGGGCACAGACGGGGAGGGGGGCACAACTACGGCATGCCCCAATACGCAGCTTAAACCGCACTAAGGGCTTCCCGCTTTGTTATTTTTCTCTTTCAAGACTTCAATCTCTGGAAACCCTGTCCAGCAGCATGATTGTCGAACACATGATGCAACAACCAAGGAGGCAGAAAGCTACGTCACACCATGGAACTCCCAGGTGGATTATGATAACGAGTGAAATATTTGCTTTAATACTATTCCTCAGCTTGCCCTTGGAAGGGACATGTCAAACAGTCCTACTTTTTGCTTCTCGCACTACTTATATCATTCTGCTTTAATGCACCTTTTTGAATAAAAATGCATGGCATTAAGACTATTATTGCATTCTTCCCTTATATATATATGTTCATTTATGACATCCAGCACCCGTACACTCTGGTACGACCAATACGCTAGGGGCTTAAGCATACCCCATAATACGGCGTGAGAAGCCCGAACACTTTCGATAGTGTGGCACCCCGAACTTATAGCATTGTATGCATCATCTCCGAATCATGTCTTGGGTCAATAGTTGGGTTTGCCCGGCTCCCATGTTTTGGTACCTTACGTTCCGCTATATCGGCTAAGGTAGCATTGGGAGAACTACTGCGATTGTGCCCCGGTTCTGCTGGGCTAAGCACCTCAGTAGAGAAAGCTAAAACTGACTGTCATGATAAGGCGAGAGACTGGTCGCTGTTCGAGAGGTTTCGAGTCCCTAAAGGCTTATGCCGCTTAGAGCGAGGAGTTGGCCCTGTCCAGCTTAAGGCGTGTATCGCGCCCCAAATTCAGCCTTCCGAATACTAGGGGCTTCGCCAAAATTTAAAATTATAGAATTCTATGGCTAAGTGAGAGTGATAACGCATTATAGTCTGATTGCCTTGTTCGTTGTGCTGAGCACCTCCCTCGAAGGACCCAACAATGGGAACAAGAGTGCTCAGGTTTATCCCGAACACCCCAGCACTCGTGGCGTGGGGCCAGAGGCCGACGACTAGCCATCTCTCAGATTTGATAAACAGCCGAACAAAAGGTAATATTTTAAATTCAAACAAGCGTTGCATAGCGCATATGAACAAGTTTTCATAACTACAGGATTACACAAGCAAGTTTACTCGAATATTATATCTTTCGTATACTCGTCCGCTACGAGACGAGCACCCTTCAGGACACCCTCATAGTACATCTCGGGGTGGCGATTCTCCTTGCCCTCCGGCGGCCCTTCCTTAATCAGCTTCACGGCGTCCAACTTGGCCCATTGCACCTTCACACGGGCGAAAGCCCGGCGTGCACCTTCGATGCAGACGGACCGCTTGATGACTTCCAGCCATGGGCAGGCATCCACAAGCCGCCTCACCGGGCCGAAGTAGCTGCTGGGAAGGGCGTCGCCAGGCCACATCCGGACTATAAAGGCCTTCATGGCCTGTTCGGCCGCCTTGTGCAGCTCGACCAGTTGCTTCAGCTGGTCGCTCAGAGGCATCGGGTGTTCGGTCCCAGTATACTGAGACCAGAACAGCTTCTCCGTTAAGCTTCCCTCCTCGGCCTGGTAAAACTGTGTGTCATCCGACACGCTGCGGGGCAAATCTGTGAATACTCCTGGAGAGCTCCGGATTTGAGTAAGTAACAGGTAATTTACTTTCACATGCTTGCTTTGCATACAGAATGCCTTACCCGCCGCTATCTTCTTCATCGCATCAATCTCCTGGAGGGTGCTACGTCTTGAGCTTGCGTTGGTTTTCCCCGAAGAGGAAGGGATGATGCAGCAGAGTAGCATAAGTATTTCCCTCAGTTTTCGAGAACCAAGGTATCAATCCAGTAGGAGGCCACGCTCAAGTCCCTCGTACCTGCACAAAACGATAGCTACTCGCAACCAACGCGATTAGGGGTTGTCAATCCCTTCACGGTCACTTACGAGAGTGAGATATGATAGATATAATATTTTTGGTATTTTTGGTATAAAGATGCAAAGTAAAAAGTAAAGGCAAATTAAAAAGCAAAGCAAGATTAAAGTAATGGAGATTGATATGATGATAATAGACCCGGGGGCCATAGGTTTCACTAGTGGCTTCTCTCAAGAGCATAAGTATTCTACGGTGGGTGAACAAATACTGTTGAGCAATTGACAGAATTGAGCATAGTTATGAGAATATCTAGGCATGATCATGTATATAGGCATCACGTCCATGACAAGTAGACCGAAACGATTCTGCATCTACTACTATTACTCCACTCATCGACCGCTATCCAGCATGCATCTAGAGTATTAATTTAAAAACAGAGTAACGCCTTAAGCAAGATGACATGATGTAGAGAGATAAATTCATGCAATATGAAATAAACCCCATCTTGTTATCCTCGATGGTAACGATACAATACGTGCCTTGCTGCCCCTTCTGTCACTGGGAAAGGACACCGCAAGATCGAACCCAAAGCTAAGCACTTCTCCCATGGCAAGAACTACCAATCTAGTTGGCCAAACCAAACGGATAATTCAAAGAGACTTGCAAAGATAACCAATCATACATAAAAGAATTCAGAGAAGATTCAAATATTATTCATAGATAGACTTGATCATAAACCCACAATTCATCGGTCTCAACAAACACACCGCAAAAAGAAGATTACATCAAATAGATCTCCACAAGAGAGGGGGAGAACTTTGTATTGAGATTCGAAGAGAGAGAAGAAGCCATCTAGCCACTAACTATGGACCCGAAGGTCTGAGGTAAACTACTCACACTTCATCGGAGGGGCTAGGATGATGTAGAAGCCATCCGTGATGACGGCCCTCTTCCGGCGGAGCTCCGGAACAGGCCCCAAGATGGGATCTCGTGGATACAGAAAGTTGCGGCGGTGGAATTAGGTTTTCGGCTCCTGTTCTGATCGTTTGGGGGTACGTAGCTATATATAGGAGGAAGGAGTACGTCGGTGGAGCGCCGAGGGGCCCACGAGGCAGGGGGCGCGCCCTAGGGGGGGCGCCCCCCACCCTCGTGACCTCCTCTTTGACTCCTTGGAGTAGGGTCCAAGTCTCCTGGATCATGTTCGGTGAGAAAATCACATTCCCGAAGGTTTTATTCCGTTTGTACTCTGTTTGATATTCTGTTTCTCCGAAACACTGAAATAGGCAAAAAACAGCAATTCTGGGCTGGGCCTCCGGTTAATAGGTTAGTCCCAAAAAAATATAAAAGTGGAAAATAAAGCCCAATATAGTCCAAAACAGTAGATAATATAGCATGGAGCAATCAAAAATTATAGATACGTTGGAGACGTATCAGGCATCCCCAAGCTTAGTTCCTGCTCGTCCTCGAGTAGGTAAATGATAAAAAGAGAATTTTTGATGCAGAGTGCTACTTGGCATAATTGCAATGCAAATCTTTTTGGCGTATCAGATTAGAAAGATTCAAGACAAAAGTTTATATTGACATAAAAATAATAATACTTCAAGCATACTAACAAAGCAATTATGTCTTCTCAAAATAACATGGCCAAAGAAAGTTATCGCTAAAAAATCATATAGTCTAGCTATGCTCCATCTTCACCACATAAAGTATTTAAATCATGCACAACCCCGATGACAAGCCAAGCAATTGTTTCATACTCTAACTTTTTCAAAACTTTTTCAATCTTCACGCAATACATGAGCGTGAGCCATGGATATAGCACTATAGGTGGAATAGAATGGTGGTTGTGGAGAAGACAAAAAGGAGGGGAAGATAGTCTCACATCAACTAGGCGTATCTGTCGGTGTTCTGGGAATGGGGGTCCCCAGACTTGCCTACCTGCGGCCTGCGGCGTGGCACAATGGGGGGCCCAGCACGGCCCATCTTCACCAATGCAAACTCAAGACCCTCGCGAGGGGCCAAGCCTCGCGGGGCGGACGACACGGAGCTTCCTCAGGCACGACCTCGTTAGGCTAGCTCGCGAGGAGGCGGAGAGATCAAGGCGGGGTATCTCACGAGGTGCCCGTGACGCAAGCCATGACGACTCAGGGCGTCAGGCGGGTGCCAGCCCGCGCAGCGTCCACCTTTCCTCTTTGGTGCAAAGGGGGCAAGCGCAGCCGCGGAGTACCGAGGCGTCAGGCAAAGGTTGCCATTTCGGTGCAACAAGACCAAGAGTAGGAGGACTACGAGACGGAGGTCACCGTGGAGCCCAAGACGGCGTCATCACCAGAGCTTTGCGCAGGCGAAGACTACTTTTGTCAGGATAGCTGATACTTTCTGTCCCCTTTCAAATTAGCCCGCCATTGTTGGCTCCCTTCCCGCTCAATATTTGGGAAGAGGACCAGGGCCTCTATAAATAGGACCAGCCACCCACATGGCAAAGGGTCGACCAGTTGGAAAGAGGGAGAGAGAGAAAGGTGGCTGAACTCCTCCCAGCAGTTCATCGCCCCAGCCAAAAACAGACCCTCGCGAGGCTGTTCTTCCTTGTATTGTTCATCATCATCAGCCCAAGAGGCAATCCACACACCACACACTGGAGTAGGGTATTACACCACAACGGTGGCCCGAACCAGTATAAACCCTGTGTCCCCTGTGATGTTCTTTTCATAGCTTTGATCCTAGCGTGGCGGAGGGGTGCAGGTAGGTGGGAGGCGAAACCTCCGCACGCACCCCAGTGTTCGAACCTCAAGGGTCTGCCGCAACCCGAAATCCGACATTTGGCACGCCAGGTAGGGGTGCACCGGAATTCGTCTTCCACCGCCCCGCTCTCCTCCGACCATCACGCTCATGTCTGACGCACGTCGGGCCCGCGCGGAGTGCCCGGCCGCCCTCGCTTCCCACGTCGCCCAGACAGCCCCTGTTGGTGGGCGTCCTCGCCGTTCCCCGTCACCTGCCGTCAATGCCGCCACCGGCCCGGCGGGGGACGAGCAGTAAGCATCGTCTCAGCATCCATCCGTGCACCTAGACGGCCGCACCCCAACTCCCTCGCTCGCCCCAGCTGGATCTTCGTCCCGCGCGCTCCTGCGCTATCATCCCGTCAACGACGTCTACGAAGAATGGCTCGGCCGCATCGCCGAGCTCGTCCGCGCTGCAGGGGGTTCTTCCGCGCCATCCGTTCCGCTGCACCGCACCCCGCCCCGCGCGGGCGACGAGGATCCGGCGGCGCCCCGGCCGCCTCCTCCCCAAGAAGACGCCATGGCTCCAAGGCGCGTGGCCCCTAGGCGGAACCCGCTCCGTCAGGTGCCAGCGCGGCAAGAGCAGAGCTGCCAAGAAGTCCCTCGCCCGCCAGAAGCTGCCCGGGCGCTCCCTGCTCCAGCACGTCGCGACCATCCTCCTGCTCCAGCGCGTGGGGACATGCAGACCAGGCTCTACATCAGCCAAGGCCTTCCTTGGCCATAGCAGGCTGCCGCGCCTACACCACCGAGCTGCGCAGCGTCGCGTGGCCAGGCAAGTTCAAGCCGGACCTGCCTCCTCGCTACGACGGCACGGCCGACCCTACGGAGTTCCTCCACCTCTACGAGCTGGGCATCGAAGCTACTAACGGAGACGAGAAGGTCATGGCGAACTGGTTTCCCATGGCGCTCAAGGACGGGGCCCGCACCTGGCTCCTGAACCTGGCTCCAGGCACAATCTCCTCCTGGGAAGAGATGCGCACCCGCTTCGTCGCCAACTTCCAAGGTACTCGCGACCGTCCAGCCGCCGTGAGCGACATGCGCCGCATCAAGCAACAACCCGGGGAGACCCTGCAGAAGTACATCCAGCGCTTCAACAACGCACGCCTCAAGATTCCCAAGGTGACTGAAGAGGCCATCATCTCAGCCTTCTCCGACGGCATGCGCGACGTCAAGATGAAGGAGGAGCTGGCGATGCATGAAGACATGTGCACTTCTTTGGAGCTGTTCAACTTGGCGAACAAGTGCACCAGGGCTGAGGAAGGGCGTCTCTCCCTCCTTGAGCTACCTGCCGCAGACCCAGAAGAGAAGAAGCTCAAGGCCAAGGAAGTGAAGCGCAAGGGGGCTATCGTGCTCGCGGCAGAACCAGACACCAAGCGGGGCAGAGATCAGCCCGAACCTCCCAAGGGCAGCCGGTACTGCGTGTACCATGACCTCCACACCCACAACACTAGCGAATGCCAAGAACTCCGAGCCGTGCGTGAAGGAAGGATCGGCTGTCGCCCTAACCGTGGTCACCGGGGATACGACCGAGGAGGAGGAAGGAACGCAGGGCGCTGGGAAGACCGTGGCCCACGCCAGGGGTGGCGCGACCAACCTCGTGAGGATCGCTGGCAAGACCCACCTCGCGAGGGAGGCTGGAGGGATTAGCCTCGCGAGGATCGCCCGCAAGGCAACGCAGGCCTCCCACCGCTGCCGCCGCAGCCAAGGAGAAACGAGGACCGCCACCAGGACGAGGAGGCTGGGGGCTTCCAGGAGCCGCGCGCGATCGCCTGCATCCTGGGCGGAGCTCAGGCCCCAGCCTCTCAGCGCATCTTCAAGCAGTTCGCCCGCGAAGTGAATGCAGCCCTCCCCAGGTTCGAAGCCACGCGCCCTCTCAGGTGGTCGGCGTGTGCCATCACATTCAGCTCAGCAGATCAACTCAAGTGTGCGGCTACAGCCGGAGTCCTCCCGATGCTTTGTTCCCAAATCATCAGCAATGTGGTGGTCACCAAGACCCTCATCGATGGCGGGGCAGGGCTCAACGTCCTGTCCGTAGAGACATTCAACAACGTCCAAGTGCCCTACAACTAGCTTTAGCCAACCAAGCCCTTCTCCGGTATCACCGACGGCTCCACGGTCCCGATCGGGCAGGTCCGCCTCCCCATCACCTTCGGGGCATGCGACAACTACCGCACTGAGCTCATCGACTTCGACGTCGCTCACATCCGCCTGCCGTACAACGCCATCCTCGGGTACCCGGCGCTGGCCAAGTTCATGGCCGTGACTCACCACGGCTACAACGTCCTCAAGATGCCAGGAAGCGGCGGAGTCATCATGATGCCCTATGAAGAGAAGGACGCAGTGTGTTCCCTGGAGCGAGCCTTTCAAGCCGCATCACTGGAAGACCCGGATCGCGGAAGCAGGAGGCTTCCCGAGGCCGCCCCCAAGAAGAAGACATCGTCCGGCCTGGCCTCTCAGGAGGTAGGCCCCTATGGGCCCATGCCTGCCCAGGGGAACCTCCTTCCATCGCATAGGAAAGCGCGCCCGGCGCCCTCCTCAGGCAGGGCTCTGGGGCTCTCCCCTGGAGGGCCACCGACCTAGCAAGGGTCACGAGGGAGGCGCTGGGGCACCACATGGAGGCGTGTTTCGAAGCACTTTTCGCTCAAGATGGAGCAAGGCAAGGAGATCCAGACCCATAGGAGTTCGTCAGCAAGGCCATTCAGGAGCTACAGGAGTCCATAGTCATGAGAGGCGCCCGCCGCCTACCAGCAGTGGCTCCCCATCCAGGCGAGGATGGCGGGCTGCGCGTCTGCGTCGATGTACCAGGGCTCAACCAAGTCGCCTCCCTGGAGCGCCTCTGGCCCTCGCGAGTGGGGCGCTGCGGAGGTCCACCCCACAGCTACGTTCGCATGCCTTACGGCTTGCCGAGCGTGGCTGACGCATACCAGCGCCTCATGAGGGGCATCACGAAGGCACAAGAGGCCAGGTGCTCTGCAGCCCTAGCGGAGATGAAGATGGCCTGCGAGGAACCGCCAGCGCCTCCGGAGCCTCCCGAGGCCCCTGGGCCTGGGGGCTCATGAGGATCGGCTTCCGCAGCCCACCGAGCTGGCTACACCAACACCCCTTCGTCTTCAGCGTCATCAGGTGACATCTTTCAAGTTTTGCTTCCAGCTGGGAGCGCCCCCAGGGCTGCATTATTCCCAGGCCGCGTGGGTCCGTCCCTTCGGCGTGTATCCCTTTTATTTCGCGTTGTTGGCTTACCTTGTTGGGGGCGCCCCTCGGGCTGCATAATCCCTAAGTCGCTCGGGCCTGACCCAGTGATCTCCGCATCTATTTGAACGAATCCACTCCTTCGCGGCTAATGTGCTTTACCTAGTTGCCTGCTCAGCTGACGCCAACTAACGGAGCTGCTCCCAAACGGCACGATGCTTGCGCATGGGTCCGTCCCTGCAACGCCGACAAACCTGGATGGCTGAGCTCTAGCCGCGGCAGCCCCGCATAGCGTCACCTCGTCAAGCCTTCAGTGCCTCACTACCCTTCGGAAGCAACCAATGGCTGACCGTCAATTGTTATGGCCACTCCTTGCTCTTTCTATGATGGACCTGCAGGACCTCCTGAAGGAGCTGCGTCAGGCGAGGCTCTTGCTGTGCCTCCTTCGCTCTCGTCCGCGCGAACCGCTTGCACGTTAAAGGGGGGTGCCTGAGCATCGCGACTCAGGGCTCCTACTGGCTCTCCATCCCTCACCCTCTGGCCTTGACCATGGCATCGCGACCTGGCATACCAGCGACGGCTGAGACTCGCTCGAGGGCCGGGACCCAAGGATGTAGAGCAGAAAGGGGAGCAAAGGCGAGAGGGGAGAGACACACGAGGACCTCGCCGAGCAACCTCGTGCCTGTCGATGCACGGACCCGGCCACACACCAGAGAGCGGCCCCTGATCCTCGAGATAAGTTATCGCCCGGAAGCGCCAGCTACCGTGGCACCATCGCTGCAGCTAATGCTATCCCATGTTAGCGACGTCGCTCCCCTTTCTCACCGAACGATGGCTGCTTGGGCGCCAAAGGGGACCTCCTGAGCATCGCGACTCAGGGGCTCTTACCGGACTCCGGGTCAGTCACCTTCTGGCCTTGACCACGGCATCGCGACCTGGCATACCAGCGACGGCTGAAGCCGCCTTGGGACTGGGACCTGTTGGCGCAGAGCACCAAGCCCTCGTGAGGTTCGAAAGGGAGGACCGAGCTAAGACGGGATGAGCAACACACGTAATTCTACGGCAAGGGTTATATTAACAAAACAGGATCACAGGCACCTTACAAGCCCCCACAGGGCGTGCTTTTGGTTCCTCGCAGGGAACGGATCCTAAAGAGACGCAAACTACGCGCATCGCTACAAAAGACGCCATCATCAACAGTGGGCCGCCAAGTACCGACGCCAACCCCATCCAGATCAGAGTCGGCGGCGGCCTGACGAGCCTGCCCTGCTCCGGGAGCGGCGCCGGCTCGGGGGCTCGTAGCTGTCGTCACTCGTCTCCGGAGTCGCGAAGGGCTCGCCGGAGTCGCTGGAGCCTCCGACGTCTCCACCGCCTGAGGAGCCGCCAAGGGAGCGATTGGCGAGCCCGGTCCTCGTCACAGCAGGGCCCTGGCCGCCTTCACCGGGGTAGCACTCCACCCGGCGCCCGTCCGCGTCGAAGACCTTGAGGAGCATCACCGAAGCACCGTCATAGTCCAAGTGGATCGCGAAGACGCCCCTTGTCCTGCAAACCCGGGCAATCTCTCTCCAGCCCCGGGTCATGTAGACCTCGCCCGGGGCGACGGCCGCGACCTCTGCCTCGGTCGCGAGGGTGCTGCAGCCGGCATGCTGCAGCCAGAGCTCCAGGGGCTCCCCCTGCGGGATGACGGAGGCGAAGAAGGGAGGAAGACGGATCCAAGACTGAAGAGGAATGGCGACGTGGATCACGAACTCTTGGGAGGAGCCCTCGGTGTGGACCCCAGTAGGGACGACCCACACCTTCGTGACCCGTCGGTGCCGATGGCGGCGCCGCCCGTGGGCGGTCAGCATCAGCTCCTTCGAGGCCCTCGACATGGGCGTACAATGGAAGTGGGAACCCCGGCGGCGCCCGCTCGCCCCAAGGCCTCGACACCACCTGAAGGGCCCCCTCGTCCGGGCCATGGTGGACATGCCGTTTCTTCGGCGGAAGTGGGTCTGGTCCCTCTCGGGGAGCCTTTCCATTCTCTGCCGTCGAGAACCGGCGGATCGGAGCCATCGCAGCAAGACGGAGCAAGAATCGGGGAGAAGGAGAAGCAAGGAGGGATGGACTGGAAGGGCGCGCGATGTTCCGTACTTATAGCCGGCGGAGGCCACCACCAACCTCCACGATCGCAGGTAATTATGACCGGTTTTGCATGCAGGGACTTGTCCAATCCGTGCAGTTGCCGAGGCACCGTGGGGAAGTGGAGGCGCCCACGTCCAGTCAACCGCCATGCGGCACCCAAGGCCGCAGGCTGTTAGGGCCCGCGGCACTTCGCTCTTGCCCTTCCACCTCCTTGCACGGCCAAGTCCGGGCGCGCCTTGGGCCCGGGGGGTACCGTCGGTGTTCTGGGAACGGGGGTCCCCAGACTTGCCTGCCTGCAGCGTGGCTCCAAGGAGGGCCCAGCACGGCCCATCTTCACCAACGCAAACTCAAGACCCTCGCGAGGGGCCAAGCCTCGCAGGGCGGACGACACAGAGCTTCCTCAGGCACGGCCTCGTCAAGCTGGCTCGTGAGGAGGCGGAGAGATCAAGGCGGGGTACCTCGCGAGGTGCTCGTGACGCAAGCCATGACGACTTAGGGCGCCAGGCGGGTGCTAGCCCGCGCAGTGTCCTCCTTTCCTCTTTGGTGCAAAGGGGGAAAGCGCAGCCGCGGAGTACCGAGGCGTCAGGCAATGGTTGCCATTTCGGTGCAACGAGACCAAGACCAGGAGGACTACAAGACGGAGGTCACTGTGGAGCCCAAGACGGCGTCATCACCAGAGCTTTGCGCAGGTGAAGACTACTTTGTCAGGATAGCTGATACTTGCTGTCCCCTTTCAAATTAGCCCGCTATTGTTGGCTCCCTTCCCGCTCAATATTTGGGAAGAGGACCAGGGCCTCTATAAATAGGACCAGCCACCCACATGGAAAAGGGTCGACCAGTTGGAAAGAGGGAGAGAGAGAGAAAGGTGGCTGAACTCCTCCTAGCAGTTCATCGCCCCAGCCAAGAACAGACCCTCGTGAGGCTGTTCTACCTTGTATTTTTCATCATCATCAGCCCAAGAGGCAATCCACACACCACACACTGGAGTAGGGTATTACACCACAACGGTGGCCCGAACCAGTATAAACCCTGTGTCCCTTGTGTTGTTCTTTTCTTAGCTTTGATCCTAGCGTGGCGGAGGGGTGCAGGTAGGTAGGAGGTGAAACCTCCGCGCGCACCCCAGTGTTCGAACCTCAAGGGTCTGCCGGAACCCGAAATCCGACATTTGGCACGCCAGGTAGGGGTGCGCCGGAATTCGTCTTCCACCGCCCCGCTATCCTCCGACCATCACGCTCATGTCTGACGCACGTCGGGCCCGCGCGGAGCGCCGGGCTGCCCTTGCTTCCCGCGTCGCCCAGACAGCCCCTGTCGGCGGGCGTCCTCGCCGTTCCCCGTCACCTACCGTCAACGCTGCCACCGTCCCGGCGGGGGACGAGCAGCAAGCATCGTCTCAGCATCCATCCGTGCGCCAAGACGGCCGCACCGCAACTCTCTCGCTCGCCCCAGCTGGATCTTCGTTCCACGCGCTCCGCGCGCCCATGGAGGCTCGGGCTGCACTCATCGCGGCGAACGAGCTCCTGCGCTACCGTCCCGTCGACGACGTCTACGAAGAATGGCTCGGCCGCGTCGCCGAGCTCGTCCATGCTGCAGGGGGTTCTTCTGCGCTGTTTGTTCCGCTGCACCGCACCCCGCCCCGCGCGGGCGATGAGGCTCCGGCGGCGCCCCGGCCGCCTCCTCCCCAAGAAGACGCCATGGCTCCAAGGCGTGTGGCCACTGGGCGGAACCCGCTCCATCAAGTGCCAGCGCGGCACGAGCAGAGCTGCCAAGAAGTCCCTCTACCGCCAGAAGCTGCTCGGGCGCTCCCTGCTCCAGCACGTCGCGACCATCCTCCTGCTCCGGCGCGTGGGGACATGCAAGACCAGGCTCTGCATCACCCAAGGCCTCCCGTGGCCACAGCAGGCTGCCGCGCCTACACCACCGAGCTGCGCAGCGTCGCGTGGCCAGGCAAGTTCAAGCCAGACCTGCCTCCTCGCTACGACGGCACGGCCGACC
This sequence comes from Triticum dicoccoides, assembly GCF_002162155.2. Taxonomy (NCBI): domain Eukaryota; kingdom Viridiplantae; phylum Streptophyta; class Magnoliopsida; order Poales; family Poaceae; genus Triticum; species Triticum dicoccoides. Next base: position 194,005,547 of record NC_041382.1, read on the forward strand.
CTGCGGAGTTCCTCCTGCTCTACGAGCTGGGCATCGAAGCTGCCAATGGAGACGAGAAGGTCATGGCGAACTGGTTTCCCATGGAGCTCAAGGACGGGGCCCGCACCTGGCTCCTGAACCTGGCTCCAGGCACAATCTCCTCCTAGGAAGAGATGCGCACCCGCTTCATCGCCAACTTCCAAGGTACTCGCGACCGGCCACCCCCCGTGAGCGACATGCGCCGCATCAAGCAACAACCCGGGGAGACGCTGCAGAAGTACATCCAGCGCTTCAACAACGCACGCCTCAAGATTCCCAAGGTGACTGAAGAGGCCATCATCTCAGCCTTCTCCGACGGTGTGCGCGATGTCAAGATGAAGGAGGAGCTGGCGATGCATGAAGACCTGTGCACTTCTTTGGAGCTGTTCAACTTGGCGAACAAGTGCGCCAGGGCTGAGGAAGGGCGTCTCTCCCTCCTTGAGCTACCTGCCGCAGACCCAGAAGAGAAGAAGCTCAAGGCCAAGGAAGTGAAGCGCAAGGGGGCTGCCGTGCTCGTGGCAGAACCATACACCAAGCGGGGTGGAGATCAGCCCGAACCTCCCAAGGCAGCCGGTACTGCGTGTACCATGACCTCCACACCCACAACACCAACGAATGCCAAGAACTCCGAGCCGTGTGTGAAGGAAGGATCAGCCGTCGCCCTGACCGTGGTGACCGGGGATACGGCCTAGGAGGAGGAAGGAACACAGGGCGCTGGGAAGATCGTGGCCCGCGCCAGGGGTGGCGCGACAAACCTCATGAGGATCGCTGGCAAGACCCACCTCGCGAGGGAGGCTGGAGGGATCAGCCTCGCGAGGATCGCCCGCAAGGCAACGCAGGCCTCCCACCGCGGCCGCCGTTGCCAAGGAGAAACGAGGACCGCCACCAGGACGAGGAGGCTGGGGGCTTCCAGGAGCCGCGCGTGATCGCCTGCATCCTGGGCGGGGCTCAAGCCCCAGCCTCTCAACACATCTTCAAGCAGTTCGCCCGCGAAGTGAATGCAGTCCTCCCCAAGCTCGAAGCCACGCGCCCTCTTAGGTGGTCGGCGTGTGCCATCACATTCAGCTCAGCAGATCAACTCAAGTGTGCGGCTTCAGCCGGAGTCCTCCCGATGCTTTGTTCCCCAATCATCAGCAACGTGGTGGTCACCAAGACCCTCATCGATGGCGGGGCAGGGCTCAACGTCCTGTCCGTAGAGACATTCAACAACCTCCAAGTGCCCTACAGCCAGCTTCAGCCAACCAAGGCCTTCTCCGGTATCACCGACGGCTCCACGGTCCCGATCGGGCAGGTCCGCCTCCCCGTCACCTTCGGGGCACGCGACAACTACCGCACCGAGCTCATCGACTTCGACGTCGCTCACATCCGCCTGCCGTACAACGCCATCCTCGGGCACCTGGCGCTGGCCAAGTTCATGGCCGTGACTCACCACGGCTACAACGTCCTCAAGATGCCAGGAAGCGGCGGAGTCATCACGGTGCCCTGTGAAGAGAAGGACGCAGTGTGTTCCCTGGAGCGAGCCTTTCAGGCCGCATCACTAGAAGACCCGGATCGCGGAAGCAGGAGGTTTCTCGAGACCGCCCCCAAGGAGAAGAAGACATCGTCAGGCGCGGCCCCTCAGGAGGTAGGCCCCTCAGGGCCCGCGCCTGCCCTGGGGAACCTCCTTCCATCGCATAGGAAAGTGCGCCCGGCTCCCTCCTCAGGCAGGGCTTGGGGGCTCTCCCCTAGAGGGCCACCGACCTGGCTAGGGTCACGAGGGAGGCACTTGGGCACCACATGGAGGCGTGTTTCGAAGCACGTTTCCCTCGAGAAGGAGTAAGGCAAGGAAAGCTAGACCCACAGGAGTTCATCAGCAAGGCCATTCAGGAGCTACAGGAGTCCAGGGTCATGAGAGGCGCCCGCCGCCTACTAGCAGTGGCTCCCCATCCAGGCGAGGATGGCGGGCTGCGCGTCTGCGTCGACGTACCAGGGCTCAACCAAGTCGCCTCCCTGGAGCGCATCTGGCCCTCGCGAGTGGGGTGCTGCGGAGGTCCACCCCACAGCTACGTTCGCATACCTTACGGCTTGCCGAGCGCAGCTGACGCATACCAGCGCCTCATGAGGGGCATCACGGAGGCACAAGAGGCCAGGTGCTCTTCAGCCCTGGCGGAGATGAAGATGGCCCGCGAGGAACCGCCAGCACCTCCGGAGCCTCCCGAGGCCCCTGGGCCTGGGGGCTCATGAGGATCGGCTTCCGCAGCCTACCGAGCCGGTTACACCAACACCCCTTCATCTTTAGCGTCATCAGGTGACATCTTTCAAGTTTCGCTTCCAGCTGGGAGCGCCCCCAGGGCCGCATTATTCCCAGGCCGCGTGGGTCCGTCCCTGCGGCGTGTATCCCTTTTATTTCGCGTTATTGTCTTACCTTGTTGGGGGCGCCCCTCGGGCTGCATGATCCCCAAGCCGCTCGGGCCAGGCTCAGCGGCATGTACCCCATTTGCGTTCATTTCCGGTTATGCGTTAGAACCGCCTCTTCTTCTCCATGTTGACCACTTGCACGTTAAAGTGGGGGTACCTGAGCATCGCGACTCAGGGCTCTTACTGGCTCTCCAGCCCTCACCCTCTAGCCTTGACCACGGCATCGCGACCTGGCATACCAGCGACGGCTGAGACCAGCTCGAGGGCCGGGACCCGAGGACGTAGAGTGGAGGCATCTAACCGAACTTGTAGGGACACAACACAAGATAAGGCCCAGTGCCAGGCGCAACCCGCCTAGAGGTAGGGCCCCGTGAGTCCTGCGCTGGCTCACGGGTGCCCAGATACACCTCGCCAGGCCCTACTGTGCCAGCCACGTGTCAGGGCGGGGCTGTACACGCCCCGGGGGCTCCTCCCAAAGGGGCCCCCCTCCCACGCACCAGTGGAAGCACCATGCTCCGCGCTGGCTGATGACACTGCCGAGGAGCGGCTATGCCCGTACTCATACGGAAGCGCTATGCTCTGCGCTGGTGATAAACAACTGAGGGTGGCCTCCGGGCCGCATCAACCTCAGGGAGCCCAGTGCTCAGTGTCTAGCCTCATCGCAACGCCTCCCCTCAGGAGTGCCGCGCAGGGGGGCTGGGCACGGGGGCTGCGCCAGGGTCACGCCCAGGCGCACGCCGCCCAGCCAGGTCCCCACGGGCCTGGTTCGTCGCGCGCCTCTCCCCGAGCGGAGCCAAGGTATGAAGACCGTTTGAGCGTCAAGGGGGACTCCTGAGCATCGCGACTCAGGAGCCTAACTGGTCACGTAGCCCCTCACTCCTTTGGTCTCGTCCTGGTTTCCGGTCGGGGCTATTGCTGGGTGAGGTACGCGCGAGGCCGGGCTCTACAGACGTAGAACGGTGGATCCACCTGCATCACACCTCCCTACTTGTTGTTCGTGCACCAAGGGGGACTCCTGAGCATCGCGACTTAGGAGCCTAACTTGTTACATAGCCCCTCACTCCTTGGTCCTATCCTGGTTTCTGGTCGGGGCTATTGCTGGGTGAGGTACGTGCGGGGCCGAGCTCTACCGGCGTAGAACGTAAGCAAGTAGGAAGGAAAAGCACAAATTTCAAAGGAATTCGAAAGCAAATATTACAGTCCACACTGTTATCCCAATATCAGGCGCAAGTTCAAACGCCTCCCCGAGGCATGATACATGTGCAGGAATTAAAAGGAGGACAGGAGCCACGATGGAGTCACTTGGCGGCAAGGGAGCAGCGCAGCGTGGGTTCGCCTCACGGAGCAGCAGGGTCGGCAGCGCCTTGCTCCGTCTTGGTGCTGAAGGCCCGGAACTTCCCCACTAGAGCCTCTGCGCGACCCTTCATGGCCTCGGCAGCAGCCGCCGCACGCTTGCCGCTCACGGGCTCCAGTAGGCTGTCGAGGTCGAACCCGGGATCGCGAAGGTGGATGTGGGTGAGAACCCGCGTCAGTGCTGCAGAAGACAGAACACGCGCCTTGGCCTCGGCCGTGGGGCCGAGACCAAGGGCCACATCTTCAAGAGCGTGGACCAAGAAGGGAAGCAGCTCAGCGGGGCCGTCCTCGGCGCTAGCCAGCGGGCTCTCCAGGCCGCTGTCGTAAAGCATCCTCAGCGAGGAGCGAGCCTTCGCCTCCAGCTCCGTGAAGGCCGCACGGTCTTCGGCAAGGACCAGGGCCTTGTCGTCCAGCTCAGGCTTCCTCGCCCCCAATACCTGCTTCAGCGCGCCTAGGCGGTCGCGGCGTTTCTTGAGCTTGGCCTCCTGGCCCTCGACGGACGCCTCGCGAGCCTTCACGCCTTCTTCCTGCTCTTGGCGAAGGCGAACCTCTTTCGCGAGCTGATCCCGCAGGCCCTGCAGCTCGTCCTCCAGCGCCTTGCAGCGACCACGGACGTCCACCACCTCTCCCAGGGCTGCATCGCGAGCAGCCTTCGCCTCAAGGACGGCCTGCTTCTCCTCGTCGCATGCCATCGAGGCCTGGACCAGCGCCGCCCGAATCGAAGCGTCGGAGCGAACCCGTCCATAAACCAGCTCCAAGCGCCCGACCACCAGGCGAGGGCGGCGCTGAGAAGATCCTGCCGCAGCCGGTCCAGCTCAGCAACAGCGCGGTCCAGAAAGGCGGAAGTTGTCAGGGAGATAGCAGTCGGTGGAGTAGGAGGAGAAGGCGGCAGCACGGCCGCAGCATCCTGAGGCGGAGTCTGCCGCGCCCCGACGGCTGTAGCATCGGCGGTAGACGGGAGCACCTCGGGAGCCACTTGGGCCGTGGGGGCTGGGCTCACCCCAGCCGGCTCAGTCAGGCCCCGCGAGGACGACTGGGCGCGAGAAGCTTGTGCATCGCGGTCACCTTCCTTCAGGGGCGCTGTCACGAACGGAACCTCAGGAGCCCCCTTTGACTTCTTTGCTGCGGGAGCCAACCTATCCAAAGATGCAGATGTCAAGCCTCAGAAGCAGAGCAAGAGATAAAGACAAGAATCGAATGCTTATAGGTCGTCACCAGTGAGCTCAAGCGGCCTCCGGCCAAATTTGAAGCCTGAAAGCCGGCTGGAAGGGTCAACCTCAGGAAGCTTGGAGGCGGAAGGTGCGTCTGCGGTTCACCCCGGGGCCGGGGGAGACCCATGGGAGATCATCCCGGTCCTGTCCTTCTTCGGGATCGGGGGCGAGCTCCCGCCGTCCTGCTCGTCGTTGTCTTCATCGTCATCCTCGTCGTCATCGTTCGGAGAGAGGCGGAGAACGCGGGACCTGCGCTGGGAGAGGGGAGCCCTCGACTCTCCGTCAGTCGCCTCGGAGTCAGGCCCTTTTCCGCGCTCCCCTCCTTCTTCCTCTTCGCTGGAGTCGCCGGAGGGCACGTCCACCGGTCCCTCGGGAGCCTCCAAGGGCACGGGCCCTTCCCCGTTGAAGACGGGCATGGACTTCACTACCTGCTCCCAGTCATCGTGGAGGAACAAGGGCGTAGGAGTGCCCTCCAACCTCGCCACATTGCCCCCGACCAGAGATTGGAGAACCGCAGCCAAGTCTCCGTCGGCCCAGGCTGCGGGGCTCGGACGGGGCCTCCACATTGGAAGCGAGTACTGCCGAAGCGGAGCCAGCTGGTGCTCCAGGAACTCCCTCAGCAAAGACGCGCCGGTCAGCTTCGCCGCCGCCATGTCGGCCGACCTCAAATCCGCGTCCATCTTCTCCAACACCATCTTCGCGCGGGGATCCGTGAGCTCCGCTCGACCCCAGTTGCTGGAGCTCGTGGGCTGCTCGGTGGGCAAGATCAGCCGAGGGTGGATGCGCTCAGCGTCCACCAAGACCCACTTGCTCCTAAAGCCCTCAATCCTCTTCCCAGAGTTTGAGATGGCAATGGCGCCACCGTATGCGATGAAGCTCGCGCACGCGGAAGCAGGACCGCGAGAGGTCCGAAGGTAGAAGTAGTGGCGCAGCAAGGCCACTGAGGGTTGCACCCCAACATGGGCCTCGCAATAATAAGCAAAGATCACGAGGAGAAGGACGGAGTTGGGATGGAGATGCAGAGCCTGCAGCTTGTAATGGCGGAGGACAGAGAAGAAGAACTCGGAGAAGGGAGGCACCAGGCCAGCAACAATGGCACTTACGAAGAGTGGATAGAAGGTGCTCCTCTGACCCTCAGGGGTGGCGGAGCCGGCCTTGAACACCTTCGCCCCGTCAATGCCTCGCGCCGTCGCTATCCGGCGCAACCGGGCAAGGCCCGCCTCCGACACGTTCCGCGGGTCCAGGGCAGACGAGTACCAAGCTGCGGCCAGGGGCTGGCGAGGCGCCATGGCTTCCTGGGTCGCACGGTCAGAGCATATCTGGAGATTTCGGAGGAAGGAAGGAGAAGCGCAGGAAAGGGGATTTGAGCAGCAACCGGGGAAAGCAAGAAGAAGGGCCTATGCGGACGCCACTCCCTTATCAACTCGCGCGGCTGCTAAGGCGCCCACGCCAGTCAACCGCCACGTGGCGCCCAAGGCCGCAGGCTGTTAGGGCTCGTGGCGCTTCGCTCTTGCCCTCCCACCTCCCTGCACGGCCAAGTCCGGGCGCGCCTTGGGCCCGGGGGCTACTGTCGGCATTCTGGGAACGGGGGACCCCAGACTTGCCTGCCTGCGGCCTGCGGCCTGGCTCAAAGGGGCCCCAGCACGGCCCATCTTCATCAACGCAAACTCAAGACCCTCGCGAGGGGCCAAGCCTCGTGGGGCGGACGACACGGAGCTTCCTCAGGCATGGCCTCGTCAGGCTGGCTCGCGAGGAGGCGGAGAGATCAAGGTGGGGTACCTCGCGAGGTGCCCGTGACGCAAGCCATGACGACTCAGGGCGCCAGGCGGGTGCCAGCCCGCGCAACGTCCTCCTTTCCTCTTTGGTGCAAAGGGGGCAAGCGCAGCCGCGGAGTACCAAGGCGTCAGGCAAAGGTTGCCATTTCGGTGCAACGAGACCAAGACCAGGAGGACTATGAGATGGAGGTCACCGTGGAGCCCAAGACGGCGTCATCACTAGAGCTTTGCGCAGGAGAAGACTACTTTGTCAGGATAGCTGATACTTGCTGTCCCCTTTCAAATTAGCCCGCCATTGTTGGCTCCCTTCCCGCTCAATATTTGGGAAGAGGACCAGGGCCTCTATAAATAGGACCAGCCACCCACATGGCAAAGGGTCGACCAGTTGGAAAGAGGGAGAGAGAGAGAAAGGTGGCTGAACTCCTCCCAGCAGTTCATCGCCCCAGCCAAGAACAGACCCTCGCGAGGCTGCTCTTCCTTGTATTGTTCATGATCATCAGCCCAAGAGGCAATCCACACACCACACACTGGAGTAGGGTATTACACCACAACAGTGGCCCGAACCAGTATAAACCCTGTGTCCCTTGTGTTGTTCTTTTCATAGCTTTGATCCTAGCGTGGCGGAGGGGTGCAGGTAGGTAGGAGGCGAAACCTCCACGCGCACCCCAGTGTTCGAACCTCAAGGGTCTGCCGGAACCCGAAATCCGACAGTATCAACGGGCTATGGAGATGCCCATCAATAGATATCAATGTGAGTGAGTAGGGATTGCCATGCAACAGATGCACCAGAGCTATAAATGTATGAAAGCTCAAAAAGAAACTAAGTGGGTGTGCATCCAACTTGCTTGCTCACGAAGACCTAGGGCAATTTGAGGAAGCCCATCATTGGAATATACAAGCCAAGTTCTATAATGTAAAATTCCCACTAGTATATGAAAGTGATAACAGGAGAGACTCTCTACTATGAAGATCATGGTGCTACTTTGAGGCACAAGTGTGGTAAAAGGATAGTAGCATTGCCCCTTTTTATTTATTTTCTTTTTTTGGGCCTTCTTTTTCTTCTTTGGCCTTTTTTCTTTTTATTATTGGGACAATGCTCTATTAAATGATGATCATCACACTTTTATTTATTTACAACTCAATGATTACAACTCGATTCTAAAACAAAGTATGACTCTATATGGATGCCTCCGGCGGTGTACCGGGATATGCAATGAATCAAGAGTGAAAAGTATGAAAAAAAATATGAACGGTGGCTTTGCCATAAATACTATGTCAACTACATGATCATGCTAAGCAATATGACAATGATGAATGTGTCATGATGAACTAGATGGTGGAAAGTTGCATGGCAATATATCTCGGAATGGCTATGGAAATGCCATAATAGGTAGGTATGGTGGCTGTTTTGAGGAAGGTATATGGTAGGTGTATGATACCGGCGAAAGGTGCGCGGTATTAGAGAGGCTAGCAAAGGTGGAAGGGTGAGAGTGCGTATGATCCATGGACTCAACATTAGTCATAAAAAACTCATATACTTATTGCAAAAATCTAGAAGTTATCAAAGCAAAGTATTACGCGCATGCTCCTAGGGGGATAGATTGGTAGGAAAAGACCATCACTCGTCCCCGACCGCCACTCATAAGGAAGACAATCAATAAATAAATCATGCTCCGACTTCATCACATAACGGTTCACCATACGTGCATGCTACGAGAATCACAAACTTTAACACAAGTATTCTTTAAATTCACAACTACTCAACTAGCATGACTTTAATATTATCACCTCCATATCTCAAAACTATTATCATGCTTCAATATTTTCTTAGTATTCAACACACTCAAAAGAAAGTTTCACAAATCTTGAATACCAAGCATATTATTATTAAGCAAATTACCATGCTATTAAGACTCTCAAAATAATTTAAGTGAAGCATGAGGGATCAATAGTTTCTTTAAAACAAATCCACCACCGTGCTCTAAAAGGTCTAAGTGAAGCACATAGAGCAAAATTATAACGCTCAAAAGATATAATTGAAGTACATAGAGCAAAACTACATAGCTCAAAAAGATATAAGTGAAGCACATAGAGCAAAACTACTTAGCTCAAAAGATATAAGTGAAGCACGTAGAGTATTCTATCAAATTTTAATTCATGTATGGCTCTCTCAAAAGGTGTGTACAGCAAGGATGATTGTGGCATACTAAGACACAAAGACAAAAATAATACAAGACGCTCCAAGCAAAACACATATCATGTTGGTGAATAAAAATATAGCTCCAAGTAAATTACCGATGGAAGTGGACGAAAGAGGGGATGCCTCTCGGGGCATCCCCAAGCTTTGACTTCTTGGTGTCCTTGGATTATCTTGGCGGTGCCATGGGCATCCCCAAGCTTAGGCTCTTTCCACTCCTTGTTCCATAATCCATCAAAAGAATTCACCCAGAACTTGAAAACTTCACAATACAAAACTCAAAATAGAAAACTCGTGAGCTCCGTTAGCAAAAGAGAACAAAAGACCACTTCAAGGTACTGTAATGAACTCATTATTTATTTATATTGGTGTTAAACCTACTGTATTCCAACTTCTCTATGGATCATAAACTATTTTACTAACCACAGATTCATCAAAATAAGCAAACAACACACAAAAACAGAATCTGTCAAAAACAGAACAGTCTGTAGTAATCTGTAGCTAGCGCAAGATCTGGAACCCCAAAAATTCTAAAATAAATTGCTGGACGTGAGGAATTTATCTATTAATCATCTGCAAAAATAATTAACTAAATAGAACTCTTCAAATAAAAATTACAGCAGTTTTCGTGAGCGCTAAAGTTTCTGTTTTTTACAGCAAGTTCAACAAGACTTTCCCCAAGTCTTCCCAACGGTTCTACTTGGCACAAATACTAATTAAACACAAAAAACACAACCAAAACAGAGGCTAAATAATTTATTTATTACTAATCAGGAGCAAAAAGCAAGGAATAAAAATAAAATTGGGTTGCCTCCCAACAAGCGCTATCGTTTAACACCCCTAGCTAGGCATAAAAGCGAGGATAGATCTAGGTATTGCTATCTTTGGTAGGCAATCCATAAGTGGCTCTCTTGATAGTTTCATATGGAAATTTTATTTTATTTCTTGGAAAGTGTTCCATGCCCTTTTTTTAATGTAAATTGAAATCTAATATTCCCTTCCTTCATATCAATAATCGCACCAACCGTTCTAAGAAAAGGTCTACCAAGAATAATAGGCAAGAAGGATTGCAATCTACATATGGAACAATGAAATCTACGGGCACACAATTCCTATTTGCAACAATAAGAACATCACTAATCCTTCCCATAGGTTTCTTAATAGTGGAATCCGCAAGATGCAAGTTTAGAGAGCAATCATCAAAATCATGGAAATCTAGCAAATCACACAAAGTCTTGGGAATAGTAGAGACACTAGCACCCAAATCACACAAAGCATAAAACTCATGATCTTTAATTTTAATTTTAATAGTTGGTTACCACTCATCATAGAGTTTTCTAGGGATAAAAATTTTCAACTCAAGTTTTTCTTCATAAGATTGCATCAAGGCATCAACAATATGTTCGGTGAAGGCTTTATTTTGACTATAAGCATGTGGAGAATTTAGCACGGATTGCAACAAGGAAATACAATCAATTAAAGAGCAACTTTCATATTTAAATTCCTTGAAATCCAATATAGTGGGTTTAGCAACATATACATTTTTATTTCTTTCAATCCCACTTTCATCAATTTCATCATTAAGATATAAATACTCCGAACTTTTAGAACACCTTCTAGGTAAAGGAAGATCATATTCAGTTTCATCAAGATTCATATTGCAAAACAAAGATTTAATAGGGGACACATCAATAACTTTTAGATCTTCATCTTGATTTTCATAGTAATTGGAGGAACACGCTTTAATAAAGGCATCTTTGGAAGCACGCATCCTAGCGGTTCTTTCCTTGCACTCATCAATGGAAATTCTCATGGCTTTGAGAGACTCATTGATATCATGCTTAGGAGGAATAGATATAAGCTTTAAAGAATCAACCTCAAGAGAAATTCTATTAACATTCCTAGCCAAATCATCCACTTTAAGCAATTTCTCTACAAGCAAAGCATTAAAATTCATTTGTGAAATCATAAACTCTTTAACACTATTCTCAAATTCATAGGGCATCTTATTATAATTTCCATAAGAGTTGTTGTAGGAATTCCCATAATTATTAGAAGGATTACTAGGATATGGCCTAGGATTAAAATTCCCTCTATAAGCGTTGTTACCAAAATTATTCCTACCAACAAAATTCACGTCCATAGATTCATTGTTATTCTCAATCAAAGTAGACAAAGGCATATCATTAGGATCAGAAGAAACACTCTTAGTAGAAAATAATTTCATAAGTTCATCCATCTTTCCACTCAACACATTGATTTCTTCTATCGCTTGCACTTTTTTATTAGAAGATCTTTCAGTATGCCATTGAGAATAATTAACCATAATATTATCTAGGAGTTTAGTAGCATCTCCTAAAGTGATTTCCATAAAAGTGCCTCCCGCGGCCGAATCTAAAAGATTTCTAGAAGCAAAATTCAATCCGGCATAAATTTTTTGTATAATCATCCACAACTTCAAACCATGAGTAGGGAAATTATGTATCATTAATTTCATTCTCTCCCAAGCTTGTGCAACATGTTCATGATAATCAAGTTGTTTAAAGTTCATATATCATTTCTAAGAGAGATGATCTTAGCAGGAGGAAAATACTTAGAGATAAAAGCATCTTTGCACTTGTTCCAAGAATCAATACTATTTTTAGGCAAAGACGAAAACCAAGCTTTAGCACGATCTCTAAGCGAAAAAGGAAATAGCTTCAATTTAACGACATCATTATTGACATCTTTTTCTTTTGCATATCACATAAATCAACGAAGCTATTCAGATGAGTAGCGGCATCTTCACTAGGAAGGCCGGCGAATTGATCTTTCATAACAAGATTCAACAAAGCAGTATTAATTTCACAAGATTCAGCATCGGTAAGAGGAGCAATTGAAGTGCCTAGGAAATCATTATTATTGGTATTGGTGAAGTCACACAATTTGGTAGTATCTTGAGCCATCGCGACAAACAAGCAATCTAACACACGAGCAAACAAAAAGCAAGCGGGCAAAAGAGGCAAATAGAGAGGGAGGATAGAGAGGGAGGGCGAATAAAACGGCAAGGGTGAAGTGGGGGAGAGGAAAACGAGAGGTAAATGGCAAATAATGTAATGCGAGAGATAGGGATTGTGATGGGTACTTGGTATGTTGACTTTTTGCGTAGACTCCCCGACAACGGTGCCAGAAATCCTTCTTGCTACGTCTTGAGCTTGCGTTGGTTTTCCCCGAAGAGGAAGGGATGATGCAGCAGAGTAGCGCAAGTATTTCCCTCAGTTTTTGAGAACCAAGGTATCAATCCAGTAGAAGGCCACGCAAAAGTCCCTCGTACCTGCACAAAACGATAGCTACTCGCAACCAACGCGATTAGGGGTTGTCAATCCCTTCACGGTCACTTACGAGAGTGAGATCTGATAGATATAATATTTTTGGTATTTTTGGTATAAAGATGCAAAGTAAAAAGTAAAGGCAAATTAAAAAGCAAACCAAGATTAAAGTAATGGAGATTGATATGATGATAATAGACCCGGGGGCCATAGGTTTCACTAGTGGCTTCTCTCAAGAGCATAAGTATTCTACGGTGGGTGAACAAATTACTGTTGAGCAATTGACAGAATTGAGCATAGTTATGAGAATATCTAGGCATGATCATGTATATAGGTATCACGTCCATGACAAGTAGACCGAAACGATTCTGCATCTACTACTATTACTCCACTCATCGACCGCTATCCAGCATGCATCTAGAGTATTAAGTTAAAAACAGAGTAACGCCTTAAGCAAGATGACATGATGTAGAGAGATAAATTCATGCAATATGAAATAAACCCCATCTTGTTATCCTCGATGGCAATGATACAATACGTGCCTTGCTGCTCCTTCTGTCACTGGGAAAGGACACCGCGAGATCGAACCCAAAGCTAAGCACTTCTCCCATGGCAAGAACTACCAATCTAGTTGGCCAAACCAAACGGATAATTCGAAGAGACTTGCAAAGATAACCAATCCTACATAAAAGAATTCAGAGAAGATTCAAATATTATTCATAGATAGACTTGATCATAAACCCACAATTCATCGGTCTCAACAAACACACCGCAAAAAGAAGATTACATCGAATAGATCTCCACAAGAGAGGGGGAGAACTTTGTATTGAGATTCAAAGAGAGAGAAGAAGCCATCTAGCTACTAACTATGGACCCGAAGGTCTGAGGTAAACTACTCACACTTCATCGGAAGGTCTAGGATGATGTAGAAGCCCTCCGTGATGACAGCCCTCTTCCGGCGGAGCTCCGGAACAGGCCCCAAGATGGGATCTCGTGGATACAGAAAGTTGCAGTGGTGGAATTAGGTTTTTGGCTCCTGTTCTAATCGCCCCCCACCCTCGTGACCTCCTCTTTGACTCCTTGGAGTAGGGTCCAAGTCTCCTGGATCACGTTCGGTGAGAAAATCACGTTCCCGAAGGTTTTATTCCATTTGGACTCCGTTTGATATTCCGTTTCTCCGAAACACTAAAATAGGCAAAACACATCAATTCTGGGCTGGGCCTCCGGTTAATAGGTTAGTCCCAAAAATAATATAAAAGTGGAAAATAAAGCCCAATATAGTCCAAAATAGTAGATAATATAACATGGAGCAATCAAAAATTATAGATACGTTGGAGATGTATCGGAGGGCCTTTTGGGCTTCGGCCTTGGCACTCTTTGCGCTCTCGAGGGCCGCGGCAAGCTCAGACTCTCACGTCTTCAAGTCAAGCTCCAACCCCTCGTGCTTCGTCACGAGAGCGTGGAGCTCTTGCTGCACCTCGCCCACCTGAGCCTCATCCCTTTCCCGCTCGGTGCGCTCCGTGGCCGCTTTGTTTTCGGCCTTGGATAACGCTTTCTTCAGGGTCGCCACCTCGATCGTGGCCCCTAGCAAATTTACGATGATCCTGTCATTTTGCAATCACATTCTTTTTATATATATCCATAGACTAGGTACTACTTATGTTTGTTCTCCTCGAGCTGCCTCTTGGCAAGGCCGAGCTCTTTCTTGGACCCTTCGAGGTCCTGCTTCAGTGTGGCGACCTCCGCAGTCAGTGCGGCAGAGGCCAGCAGCGAAGCCTACATACGCATATAGACATACTTATATTAGACTCCTGCGATATTGTTTGATCCTCTGTTTGGCTTTTCTTCGTCAACACCGAACAGAGCATCAGGGTCTACTATCTATGCGGCAATATTTTTCCTATATACTTACCTCAAAGCCTGTTAGAAGGCTGGCACAGGCTTCAGTCAGTCCGCTCCTGGCAGACTGAACCTTCTCGACCACCGCACTCATAATAGTGCGGTGCTCTTCGTCGATGGAAGCGCTGCGAAGCGCTCCCAGCAGAGTGTCCGGTGCGTCTGGATGGACAGAGGTCACCGGCACAGGCGTCTTGCCCCTTTTAGAAGGAGGCCGCCTGCCTGAGTCCGGAACCACTGGAGGTTCCGGCGCGGTATTCGGCTGAGGGCCGAACTCGGAGCCATCGGGAGCCTTGCTCCCTCTACTCCCGGAGCCCGGAAGGTCGCCTTGAGGCACCTCCGGGACTGTCTCCCCTCAACCCGGTGCCTCTTGAGACAATACCTCAGCGCTATCCATATCCGACGAGCCCAGGGAGCCGTCCGACGATACGTCGATACGGGCTCGTGGCGGTCTGCATAATCATAATTCGGCGTTAGAAGAAAGAGTGCGCCGAATGTATGCTATGAGTTACTCTGGCATCCGAATACTTACGACTTTGCCAGGGGCTTGGCCCTGAGCAGCCACTCGTCTTCGCCTTCGACGGCGGTGGTGGAGTAGTCCGGAAGGAGAGTCCTTCCCTTCTCGGACCCTTCTCCCCCCCTGGTTGGGGCGACCTTCCTTTTCTTGTCTCCCCTGACTGGAGGGGGAGCATCTTCATCTTCCTCCTCGTCTTCGGGGGAGGAGTGCATCGCGGAGTTATCGGACGATGAGTCCGATAACACCTGGCGTCGGGAACTCTTCCGGGTTCCCTTGGCCTTCTTGGTATTCTCCGGCACCTTGTAAGGAGCCGGAGTCAGCATCTTTGTCAGAAGAGCGTCCGCAGTGTCTTCGGGCAGAGGGGCCGGACAGTTAATCTGCCCCGACGTCTCCACCCAGTCCTGTCAAAGGCGTGGAGATCAGACCCCGCACATGATTAATCTAGGGGAAATAAATATCCTACCGGATGTATAGAACTCACCGAATGTGCTTGGTGCTTCGCGCTTAGCCCACGGTCCTCGGTGAGGGAGGGAGGGACCTCGGCGCCCTTGAACAGCACCTTCCAGACATCCTTGTGCATCGTGTCGAAGAGCTCGCTCAGAATCTGGTGCTGGGCCGGGTTGAACTCCCACAAGTTGAAGTCCCGCTGTTGGCACGGGAGAATCCCGCGGATGAGCATGACCTGGACTATGTTGACAAGCTTGAGCTTCTTGCCGGCCATATTCCGGATACATTTCTGGAGTCCGTCCAGCTCTACCGATGAACCCCAGGACAGGCCCTTCTCTTTCCAAGAGGTGAGCCGCGTGGGGATTCCGGATCGAAACTTGGGGGCAGCCACCCATTTGGCGTCGCGCGGCTCGGTGATGTAGAACCACGCCGATTGCCACCCCTTTATGGTCTCCGCGAAGGAGCCTTCAAGCCATATAACGTTGGGCATCTTGCCCACCATGGCTCCGCCGCATTCTGCTTGTTGGCCACCCACCACCTTCAGCTTGATATTGAAGGTCTTTAGCCACAGGCCGAAGTGGGGCCGGATGCGGAGGAAAGCCTCACACACGACGATGAACGCCGAAATGCTGAGGACGAAGTTCGGGGCCAGATCATGGAAGTCCAGCCCGTAGTGGAACATGAGACCATGGACGAATGGATGGAGGGGAAACCCCAATCTGCGGAGGAAGTGGTGGAGGAAAATGACCCTCTCGTGAGGTTCAGGGGTAGGAACGATCTACCCCACAGCGGGCAGTCGATGCGCGATATTCGCGGCCAAGTATCCGACTCCGCGCAACTTATTGATGTGTCCCTCCGTAACGGAGGAAGCCATCCATTTGCCACCCGCTCCGGACATGATTGGAGAAGGTTGAGGGGAAGGATGTGGGCTTGGGTGTTGGAGCTCGAGTGCGCAAGAGTGGATGAGTGAAAGTGCAACTATCCCTAGGTGGTTTTGGTAATTCATAACAACATATAGCTCACTGAGCTAATGCTATTCCAAGATGATTATTTCAGGAAAGCTCAATGATTGGCATGGCATGGATGTGAAAGTGGAACCCTCAAAATGCTAAGGGCAAAGGATTGGCTCAAGCTCAAAAGCTCAAGACTCCTCATTTTATATTTTAGTGATCCAAGATCACATTGAGTCCATAGGAAAAGCCAATACTATCAAGGAGGGATGAGGTGTTGCTTAATGAGCCTCTTGCTTCATGTGCTTAATGATATGCTCCAAAACCCTCAACTACTTTCCCATATCCACATATGACCTAAACTCTAAGCCAAACTCGGTCCTACCGATTTTTCCTATCCGGCGCCACCGAGTTTCAATTGTCATTAGCCACTGCCAAACCTTAGCAATTCGGTCCTACCGATAAGGATCTCGGTCCCACCGAGATGGGGTTGCAAACTCTCTGTTTCCCTTTCGTAACTTTTTGGTCCCACCGAAAGAGCGAATCGGTCCCACCGAGATTGCAATGTAAACTCAGTGTTTCCCCTTTGTAACTTTTCGGTCTCACCGAGTTCCACTCGGTCCCACCGAAAGAGGAAATCGGTCCCACCGAGTTTGCCTGACCAACTCTCTGGTTAGCTAATTACCAAACTCGGTCTCACCGAGTTTGTGTAATCGGTCTCACCGAGATTACGTTATGCCCAAACCCTAACCGAATCGGTCCTACCGAGTTGCATGTCAGTCCCACCAAAATTCCTAACGGTCACTAGGTTTACATTTTTGGTCCGACCGAGTTTATTTATTCGGTCCCACCGAGATTGGAAAACTGTGTAACAGTTGGATTTTGTGTGGAGGCTATATATACCCCTCCACCTCCTTCTCATTCAATGAGAGAGCCATCAGAACACACACATCATTCCTACTCATATGTTCTGAGAGAAAACCACCTACTCATGTGTTGAGATCAAGACATTCCATTCCTACCATTTGAATCTTGATCTCTAGCCTTCCCAAGTTGCTTTCCACTCAAATCTTCTTTCCACCAAATCCAAATCCTATGAGAGAGAGTTGAGTGTTGGGGAGACTATCATTTGAAGCACAAGAGCAAGGAGTTCATTACCTACACACCATTTGTTACTTCTTGGAGAGTGGTGTCTCCTAGATTGGCTAGGTGTCACTTGGGAGCCTCCGACAAGATTGTGGAGTTGAACCAAGGAGTTTGTAAGGGCAAGGAGATCGCCTACTTCGTGAAGATCTACCGCTAGTGAGGCAAGTCCTTCGTGGGCGATGGCCATGGTGGGATAGACAAGGTTGCTTCTTCGTGGACCCTTTGTGGGTGGTTGCTTCTTCGTGGACCCTTCGTGGGTGTAGCCCTCCGTGGACTCGCGCAACCGTTGCCCTTGGGTGGAGCCCTGTGTGGACTCGCGCAACCGTTACCCTTCGTGGGTTGAAGTCTCCATCAACGTGGATGTAGGATAGCACCACCTATCCGAACCACGGGAAAAACATCCGTGTCTCCAATTGCGTTTGAAATCTCCAAACCCTTCCCTTTATATTCTTGCAAGTTGCATGCTTTCCTTTCCGCTGCCAATATACTCTTTGCATGCTTGCTAGAATTATGTGATGATTGCTTGACTTGTCCTAAAATAGCTAAAATCTGTCAAGAACTAAAATTGGGAAAAGGTTAAGTTTTTATTTGGTCAAGTAGTCTAATCACCCCCCCTTCTAGACATACTTTCGATCCTACAAGTGGTATCAGAGCTTTGGTCTCCATTGATCTCCATAGCTTTTGGTGGTCATAGCCTTGGTTTCACAACCTAGGAGAGTATGGCGTCTAGCGAGGGAAATTATCACCGTAGAGGTCCTTACTTTGATGGTACTAATTTTGCTAGTTGGAAGCATAAAATGAAAATGCATATTCTTGGACATAACCCCGCCGTTTGGGCTATTGTGTGTGTTGGTTTGCAAGGTGACTTCTTTGATGGGAAAGAACCAAACCGTGAAGCTACCGCGGATGAGTTGAAGATGTTGCAATACAATGCTCAAGCTTGTGATATTCTCTTCAACGGATTGTGCCCCGAAGAATTCAACAAAATCAGCCGCCTTGAGAATGCAAAGGAAATTTGGGACACTTTGATTGATATGCACGAAGGTACCGACTCCATCAAGGAATCCAAGTTGGATGTGCTTCAAAGCCAACTTGACAAGTTCAAGATGAAGGATGGTGAAGGTGTCGCCGAAATGTACTCTAGGCTTGCTCTCATCACAAATGAGATTGCCGGCTTAGGAAGTGAAGAGATGACCGATAAATTCATCATCAAGAAGATCCTAAGAGCCTTGGATGGAAAATATGATACCGTGTGCACATTGATCCAAATGATGCCCAATTACAAAGATCTCAAGCCAACGGAAGTGATTGGAAGAATTGTTGCTCATGAGATGTCACTTAAGGATAAAGAGGAACTTCACAACAAATCTAGTGGTGCCTACAAAGCCTCATGTGAAGCCCATGCATCATCAAGTGAGAAACAAGACTTCAATGAAGAATTGAGCTTAATGGTGAAGAACTTCAACAAGTTCTACAAGAGTAGAAGCAAAGATAGAAGCTCCAAGTCAAGGTCCTACAATGACAAAAGATCTTCTAGTCAAGAGCGAAACTGTTACAATTGTGGAAGACCCGGACACTATTCCAATGAGTGTACGGCTCCCTACAAGAGAAGAGAAGATTCTCCAAAAAGAAGAAGCAAAGGATCACCACCAAGAGAGAGAAGGAGTAGAGATGATCGTTATGAACGAAGATACTCACGGAGAAGCAAGGATTCGGAAAGGAAGGAAAAATCATCAAGGAGCTACACAAGACGAAGACATCAAGCTCATGTTGGTGAATGGGTATCCGGCTCCGACTCCGACAGCCACTCCGGGAGAAGTTATCACTCCGACTCCGAAGATACTCAAGATGAAGGTGTTGCCGGTCTAGCACTTGTGTCAACCAATTCCTACGACATATTTGACTCACCAAATGAAGGAATTGGAAGATGCTTCATGGCCAAAGGTCCTAAGGTAACACACCCCGAGTATGTTGATTTCAATAGTGATGAAGATGACTTGTTAGGTGATGATTTGCTTGGTGACAACTCTAGTGATGAATACTATGATGAAAGACCAATTAATCATGCTAATCAAGATAAAACGAATGACAATGATAAGGAGAAGATTGAGCCTCTAACTAAAGAACTAAAAACTCTTAAGTTAGCTCATGACACTATCTTCGAAGATAACCGAGAACTTTTAAGAGCTCATGAGAAACTATGCTTTGAAAAGCTCAATCTTGAGCAAGAGCATGAGTTCTTAAAAGCAATCAATGATGATCTCCGCAAGAAAAGTTCTTCTTACATTGCCAGGCGTTTAATCTTATCCACTTACATGCCTCAAGTCAAGTCTAGCAACAAGAAAGATTCTTCTTCTAGTAGTAACAATGATCATGCTAAATCCAATATTGTTGCTTCTAGTAGTTCTCTTGATTCCACTAATGATTCTCTTAGCCAAGTTACACTTGAGCAAGAAAATAGCTTATTGAAGGGAAGTATAGAGAAAGGAGTGTACAAGAGCCTTGCCGGGAGTAAACAATTCAAGGAAATTGTGCGCAAGCAAGGAATGCACTGGAAGAATCAAGGTGTTGGTTTTGAACGAAAGTTCAATGCCAATGGAGTTGAATGGGAAGAAGATCAATACCCCAAGACGAAGTTTTTCCCTCAACAAGAGAAGTATACTTCTTTCAAGGGGACACAAGCTCAAGATGATCTTCCACCACAAGACTACGAGCAAAAAGGCAAGGACAAGCTTCAAGAGGAAATTGATGCATTTGAAGAAGCTCCAAAGACCTTAGTCAAGTGGATTCCCAAGACTACTTCAAGTTCCACTTCATCAAGTACGACTACAACTCCAAGGATTCCCATCAAGATGATGTGGATCCAAAAGAAGAAGAACTAGAGAGTTCTTGACGGTGACTCCGCCAACATACTTCACTCTTATCATTTTGGCAAGAACAAGTGCAATCAACTTCCACATCTTGCACTAGTTCAAGGAGTCACAAACCCTCTTGTTGGTAAGACAAGGGACAAGGTAACCTAAAAAGCTTCCATGGACATCATCTTGTGTGTGCATCACTCTATGTCTATGGATATCCTTGTTTGTTCCTTGTGGGACTAACCCATGTAGGTATTGAAAGTGCAATTCACTCAAAAGGATAGCTCCAAGAGATCTACATCAACATTGAGCATCCACATCTTCAATATCTACATGAAGTCATCATCGACAAAAACCAAGGTTAGTTCATCCCTCTTAGGGGGGATATCACATCTAGGGGGAGCTTTACTCTAAGACTTGAGCTAAAGCAACTCTAAAGATGTGAACAAAACAATGCTTCATGTAAAAGTGGTAACCCCACTTGAGCTTAAACGATGAGTATGACCTACGATCAAGTGTTCTCACTTGACTCCTAAGTCAATATACTCATATATAGATGACCTAGTCATCGCAAATTGCTTGATAGATGCTAGAATTGGTTGTGCATGCTTTGCCACATATTTCATTTGCTATCTTATTGTGTGAGCATGCTGATTGCATATTTTATTCATTCGAGGACATCCACTTGTTGCTTTGATTGTTTGGCTTTATCTTCTTTTGCCAAGTGGATGGACAAGAATGCCTAAGAACCTCCTCTAGCTATTTATGCTTTTCTCGTCTCAAACTCTATTCATGCTGCATCACAAAATTTGATCAAGTCAGATTCGAACCACTCTGTGTGAGGAGCGCTCGGAGTCCCCGATTCGTCATAGGCTTAAACTTCCAAAACCTCTTTATGAATCTCGGTCTGACCTATACTCCATTTCGGTCCTACCGAGTTCATTAAGTTGATCTAGGTTTTCGATCTCGGTGCAACCGATTTGAACTTTTCGGTCACACCGAGTTGCAATAACTGCACACAGTTTTGCATCTCGGTGCCACCGAGTTGTTCCACTCGGTCACACCGACAGGGTCGGGCTATATATAGTGACAGGCAGAATTTTGGAAATTTCTCCGAAACCTCCTCGCCCGCGCGATAGCCTGCTCTGCCCCCGAGGTCTCCGGATCGTCTCCTCGCCGCCAGCAGCCTCCAGTCGCTGGTCTTCGCCGCCGTCAACGGATTTCTGCCCCGCCGTTGCCGCCGTAGCAAGTCCACGCCGAACTAGGGTATGGACTTGATCATTGTGCTATTCCTCAATCTGATTCCTAGCACATTGTGATCATCATGAATCTTGCCACGATTGATAAACTTCTATCCAGTCAAAACGCTCGTAGATTAGGTTTAATTCAAAAAATTTAGGGTTAGGTTTCCGCCGAAACCATCTCGGACCCACCGAGTTGAAAAACTCGGTCCCACCGATCTGGCTTTTGCCATTGCACAAGTTAAACTCGGTCTGACCGAGAATAACTTATCGGTGCGACCGATTTTGGAATTTTGTGAAACCCTAGCAGTCTCGGTGCCACCGAACTGTGACTCGGTCTGACCGAGTTCACCAGTTCTGGTGCCAAAACTGCTTCGGTGTCACCGAGTTTGAAAATCGGTAGATCCGAGATGCTTTATGTGGAAAACTAAAACTAAGTTTTTGAATTAATCTTTTGCAAAAATCTCTGCTTTTTGTGATGCTCATCCACTCTATCTTATCCATGATCTATTCACAGGGTCAGCAGTCAGTTTGCAACATGTCTGATCAAAGTGACAGCTAGAATGTGTCTGAGCAGCAAGTTGTGATGAGTGAGGGCACTAGCCCCTCAAGTTCTTCAGATGATGGCAGCAGGAGCACCCCCAGCAATCTGCCTAAGGCTGCCACACGTCAAAGGAAGAAGAGAACGTCTGATTCTGAGGATGAAGACTATGTGGCAGAGGAAGAGGCCACTTCCAAGAGAGTTGAGCCAGCTCAAGGCTCAAAGCCAGGCCTGAAAATCAAGAGGCCAGCAGGCAGGCAGCCAATGTCAAAGGCTAGAGCCTCAACTGAGAAGCCTGCACCTGCTCCCATTGAGCCCATTGCTGTTGAGGGTAAGAAGAGGAAAGAGAGAGTAAAGAAGACTGTAGCCAAAGTGCTTGGGAGAGCCTCCATCATGGTAGAAGAGGAGGAGGAAGAAGAGGCAGCTGCACCAGCACCCAAGGCAGCCAAACTTATGGGAGATGCCATAAGGTCAGGGGGAGCTGCATCCAAGCCCAAGGAAGCTCCTAAGGCTGCATCTAAGCCTAAGACAGCTCCAAAGAGAAACACAAGGATTATACCTGCTGCAGAAAAGAACAAGGCCCCAGTGCCTGAAGCTATTGAAGAAGAGGAAGAGAGTGTCCTTCGGAAGCTCAAGCCCAAGATCCCAGACCACAACGATGCTCATCCTATGGCTGAGGACATGAAGCTCAGGAGAGACTCGGGGCTCAAGAAATGGAGAGAAGCAGATCCATATGCTTCTAGGAGAAGGACTGCCGTGGATTATAGATTTCATACTAAGGAGCAGCAAGATTTCTATGAGACTGTTTTGCTTGACAAGAAGCCAATCATTTGTGACATGAGATGGGTCGACTGGACATACATCAAGGAGAATGAAGAGCACTACCCAGGAGTTCAGGACAGCTTCAGAGCGTGTGGAGTAGAGGACTTTGTTGGGCAGAAGCTCACAAAGTGGAACGAGGAACTCATCATGCAGTTCTACTCCACAGCTCACTTTTATCCGGATGGCAGGATTAAATGGATGTCTGAGGGTACAAGGTACCAATCTACAGTGGCTGAGTGGGCACAGATCATCAATGCCCCAGAAGAGCAAGATGAGGACTTGGACATCTATGCCAAGAAGAAAATGGACCATAACTCCATGTCCAACATGTACAAGGAAATTCCCAATGAAGCTCTTGACACGTTCAAGTTTGGCTCGGTGCACTATCTGCTCTCAGGATTGCCTACGATAAATTGGATACTAAGGCACACTTTACTGCCCAAGTCTGAAGATCACAAGATGATCAGAGGCCACGCGATCAACCTGCTTCATGTCTTTGACGTGCCTCAGAAGTTCAAGGTGATGAGCCTCATAGTTGAAACCATTAAGAGGACAGCTGCAGATCAAAAGAGGAGCTGTGGATATGCCCCTCTGATTCAGGAGCTCATCAACTCCAAGATGGGCACGGGCATATATTTGTTGGATAAGGAACCCCTGCCCATCCGTCCAGACTTTGAGAACAATGAAGTTGTGATGACAGAGAATGAGCCATCGTCTGCACAAGCTTATGCAAAGAAGGAGAAGGCGAGGAAGGAGAAAGCTGCTAGGATGCCTACTCAAGCAGAGGCATCTGAATACTTCTTGAAGACCAAACAAGAGCAGCTTGGTTACTTGATTGCGTCCACCCCGCGGATTGAGTAGAGTTTAGCCACCCTGACTCAGAACCAGGCGAGTTTAGAGATGATCATGGAACAGAGGTTCTATGACTTGGACATCAAGGTAACAGAAGTTTAGTCTGCAGTGGAGCAGCTCCAGGAGGACATGAATGAGAGGAGAGGCAGGACCACAACTCATGCGTTTGCGAGGGTGCCACGAGGTCCGAGGTCGTCTGCACTGCCAGTTGCTGACACCAGAGCTACAATGTCTGCACCAGCCACAGCCTCAGCTCTAGCGTCTACCTCAGCTCCAACTCCAGCGACTACTTCAACATCTACAGAAGCCTTCGTCCTTGGAGTGATCCGGACTTCACCACCACTTGAAGATCAAGCCTAAGCGACGACTTAGCACTATGCATTTCCTAGGAACTTTTTGGTAACTTGTTGCCAAAGGGGGAGAAGATGTATAGATCATAGGCTTCGAGAGAGAGAGTGTTGCTTTTCTCTCTTGCTTTATTTGGTGGTCTTTCGAACCTTTTTCTGCTTTTGAGTGCTTGATACTATGTCATTATTTGTGAGACATCGATGATCATGTGTTTGATCATAAGCTACACTTAATGTTTGCTTAATGCTTGCTTAAATATTATCATGCTATCTATCGTTTGTGATCATTCACTATTCTTGGTGATGAGTGCATGAATTTCATTCTTATCATTTTGAGCGCTCCACCAAGATGTATGTGACATGGAAGAGTAACCCATGACTCTAACTCTTTGTGCATTTGCAGTCCAAAGCAAATTTTATATATGCACAAATTTAGGGGGAGCTCTTACTTATCACATACTTCTCAAAGCGACGATATACTTCATGCTTATTATCATTTGTCGAAGCTTTGATCTATATGTTGTCATCAATTACCAAAAAGGGGGAGATTGAAAGTGCAACTATCCCTAGGTGGTTTTGGTAATTCATAACAACATATAGCTCATTGAGCTAATGCTATTCCAAGATGATTATTTCAGGAAAGCTCAATGATTGGCATGGCATGGATGTGAAAGTGGAACCCTCAAAATGCTAAGGACAAAGGATTGGCTCAAGCTCAAAAGCTCAATACTCCTCATTTTATATTTTAGTGATCCAAGATCACATTGAGTCCATAGGAAAAGCCAATACTATCAAGGAGGGATGAGGTGTTGCTTAATGACCCTCTTGCTTCATGTGCTTAATGATATGCTCCAAAACCCTCAACTACTTTCCCATATCCACATATGACCTAAACTCTAAGCCAAACTCGGTCCTACCGATTTTTCCTATCCGGCGCCGCCGAGTTTCAATTGTCATTAGCCACTGCCAAACCCTAGCAATTCGGTCCTACCGATAAGGATCTCGGTCCCACCGAGATGGGGTTGCAAACTCTCTGTTTCCCTTTCGTAACTTTTCGGTCCCACCGAAAGAGCGAATCGGTCCCACCGAGATTGCAATGTAAACTCAGTGTTTCCCATTTGTAACTTTTCGGTCTCACCGAGTTCCACTCGGTCCCACCGAAAGAGCAAATCGGTCCCACCGAGTTTGCCTGACCAACTCTCTGGTTAGCTAATTACCAAACTCAGTCTCACCGAGTTTGTGTAATCGGTCTCATCGAGATTACGTTATGCCCAAACCCTAACCGAATCGGTCCTACCGAGTTGCATGTCAGTCCCACCGAAATTCCTAACGGTCACTAGGTTTACATTTTCGGTCCGACCGAGTTTATTTATTCGGTCCCACCGAGATTGGAAAACTGTGTAACGGTTGGATTTTGTGTGGAGGCTATATATACCCCTCCACCTCCTTCTCATTCGATGAGAGAGCCATCAGAACACACACATCATTCCTACTCATATGTTCTGAGAGAAAACCACCTACTCATGTGTTGAGATCAAGACATTCCATTCCCAAGTTGCTTTCCACTCAAATCTTCTTTCCACCAAATCCAAATCCTATGAGAGAGAGTTGAGTGTTGGGGAGACTATCATTTGAAGCACAAGAGCAGGGAGTTCATTACCTACACACCATTTGTTACTTCTTGGAGAGTGGTGTCTCCTAGATTGGCTAGGTGTCACTTGGGAGCCTCCGACAAGATTGTGGAGTTGAACCAAGGAGTTTGTAAGGACAAGGAGATCGCCTACTTCGTGAAGATCTACCGCTAGTGAGGCAAGTCCTTCGTGGGCGATGGCCATGGTGGGATAGACAAGGTTGCTTCTTCACGGACCCTTTGTGGGTGGTTGCTTCTTCGTGGACCCTTCGTGGGTGGAGCCCTCCGTGGACTCGTGCAACCATTGCCCTTGGGTGGAGCCCTGTGTGGACTCGTGCAACCGTTACCCTTCGTGGGTTGAAGTCTCCATCAACGTGGATGTAGGATAGCACCACCTATCCGAACCATGGGAAAAACATCCGTGTCTCCAATTGCGTTTGAAATCTCCAAACCCTTCCCTTTATATTCTTGCAAGTTGCATGCTTTCCTTTCCGCTGCCAATATACTCTTTGCATGCTTGCTAGAATTATGTGATGATTGCTTGACTTGTCCTAAAATAGCTAAAATCTGCCAAGAACTAAAATTGGGAAAAGGTTAAGTTTTTATTTGGTCAAGTAGTCTAATCACCCCCCCTTCTAGACATACTTTCGATCCTACAATGAGCAAGGAGGAAGAAGGCGTGGGTAGAAAAAGGTTAAACCTTTCCCATTTATAAGGGCGGCTGAAACTATGCGCCCCCACTAGCCTGGTAAAACTCGCTTATCCCCCAAGCGCCGTAATCGATGACGCGGTTGGGTTACCCATGCTCCTATTGATGAGAATCCCGTAATAAGGGGGACATGGTCTCTACTTTGACAAGACGTGTCAAAAAACTGCCTCGCGTTATGTATGGGGCTAGTTAAAGGAAAACGGTTCAAATAATCACCGGGCCATGGCATAATGTCATGTTGCCAAAACAAGTCAGCAGATTAGATTGGTGGAAATATTATTCTCTCTATGGTGGTATGTGGAACTTATTTTGCAGGGCCGGACACTATCCTTGTATTCAAATTCTTCCGTGGTGTATTCGGAGGAGGAACCCACCTTGCAATGCCTAAGACAATACTGCACGCCGGACTCATCGTCATTGAAGCGTGGTTCAGGGGCTACTGAGGGAGTCTAGGATTAGGGGGTATCCGGACAGACGGATTATATCCTTTGGCCGGACTGTTGGACTATGAATATACAAGATTGAAGACTTCGTCTCATGTCCGGATGGGACTCTACTTGGCGTGGAAGGCAAGCTAGGCAATACGGATATGTATATCTCCTCCTTTGTAACCGACCTTGTGTAACCCTAGCCCCCTCCGGTGTCTATATAAACCGGAGGGTTTTAGTCCGTAGGACAACATACAATCATACCATAGGCTAGCTTCTAGGGTTTAGCCTCTCCGATCTCGTGGTAGATCAACTCTTGTAATACTCATATCATCAAGAATAAATCAAGCAGGACGTAGGGTTTTACCTCCATCAAGAGGGCCTGAACCTGGGTAAAACATCGTATCCCCTGCCTCCTGTTACCATCCGTCTTAGACGCACAGCTCGGGACCCTCTACCCGAGATCTGCCGGTTTTGACACTGACGACGACGCATTTCGTTGCCTCCTCATGAACACGACGACGACGATGTTTCTCCATTCCGACCCAGCCATGTACACGAGCCCTGGCCGTACGTATGCGCGAGTAGGCGTTCGAGACCCTACCCATATGTACGTACGTGGCCGTATTTTCTTTCTTGCACCCAGGCCGCTGTACGTACATGTACATGCTATGTGCGCGCCTCTACTACGACACGTACGCGCCTCTACTACGACATGTGTGCGCCTCTACATCGACCAGTATATATGTACGTACACGTTCACGATCAGAATGACAACACTACATACGCTTCAACCAGGTGGGTCCCAACTGTCAGGCACTTCCTTGCCTGTGAAGATGTAGCTGGTGGGATCCCAGCAGTCAGGGGGGCGAATCATTTTTTTTGCCCGGACGCACTTCCTTGCGTGCGAAGATGTAGCTGCTAGGTCCCAGCAGTCAGGGGGGAATTGTTTTTTTTTTGCCCGGACGCACTTCCTTGCATGCGAAGATGTAGCTGGTGGGTCCCAACAGTCAGGGGGGCGAATGTATTATTTTCGGACACACTTCCTTGCGTGCGAAGATGTAGCTGGTGGGTCCCAACAGTCAGGGGGCGAATCATTTTTTTTCGAACGCACTACCTTGCATGCGAAGATGTAGCTGGTGGGTCCCAGCAATCAGGAAGAAACGTTTTTTCGTGAAATACGATGGCCCGTATGGTGGGTCCCTGCTGTCAGGTGGAGGAATAATTAGTTTGCGCGTAATATGGAGGCACTTCCTTGCTGCGGCCGTGGACCCAGCTGTCAGCCTCTCCACGTACATTCCACATCCGATGGAAGCCATTCCTTGACCACGTTGACCACGCCACGCCGAGAGCACCAGGGCGGTGGACGACGGCGAGGCCTATGAAGGGGATGACGCGGAGCCGGGGAAGACGCGTCAGTGGATGCCCACGCGTAGAGGAGTATGAGGGTTCACTCGTTCGGCTGCGGTGTGAGGCTGCCGTTGCCGCATAATAACAGGGGTGTGGGTGTGTAGAGGGATGGCCTGGCCCGTGGTGGGAGTAGTAGGGGCGGTGAGGCCTCCGCGACATCACAGACGGCCACGGGCGGCAGGAGCAGGCGACACGACCGGCGCTGCTTTGGGCGGCTGGAGCAAGAAGACCAGAGGTTGAAGAAGCACTATGGTCGTTGGATGGACATCGTACGGTCACTGTAGGTAGAATCGTTCACATATTGACTAAAGTTGACAAAGGCCTTCGTCCCAGTCAACTTAGTAGGCCCACAAGTCAGCCTCCCACCAAGGTGGGTCCCAGGTAGCAGGGGGGTATTCATTTTTTGTGCGTAATAAGGAGGCACATCCGGTGGGTCCGAGCTGACAGCGGGGGGAACGTTTTTTTTTGCGAAATACGGTGGCCCGTCCTGTGGGTCCCGGCAGTCAGGGGGAAACATTTTTTTCGTGAAATACTGGTGGCCCATCCGATGGGTCCCTGCTGTCAGGCGGAGGAATAATTATTTTCCACGTAATAAGGAGGCACTTCCTTGTGGCTGCCGTGGACCCAGCTGTCAGCCTCTCCACATACAGTACTCTTCCGATGGAAGTCGGTCGTTGAGGGAGTCCTGGATTAGGGGGTGTCCGGATGGCCAGACTATACCTTCAGCCGGACTCCTGGACTATGAAGATACAAGATTGAAGACTTCGTCCCGTGTCCGGAAGGGACTTTCCTTGGCGTGGAAGGCAAGCTTGGCGATACGGATATGTAGATCTCCTACCATTGTAACCGACTTGGTGTAACCCTAACCCTCTCCGGTGTCTATATAAACCGGAGGGTTTTAGTCCGTAAGACAACATACACAACAACAATCATACCATAGGCTAGCTTCTAGGGTTTAGCCTCTCCGATCTCGTGGTAGATCTACTCTTGTACTACCCATATCATCAATATTAATCAAGCAAGACATAGGGTTTTACCTCCATCGAGAGGGCCCGAACCTGGGTAAAACTTCGTGTCCCTTGCCTCCTGTTACCATCCGGCCTAGATGCACAGTTCGGGACCCCCTACCCGAGATCCGCCGGTTTTGACACCGACATTGGTGCTTTCATTGAGAGTTCCTCTGTGTCGTCGCCGTCAGGCTTGATGGCTCCTACGATCATCAATGGCGATGCAGTCCAGGGTGAGACCTTCCTCCCCGGATAGATCTTTGTCTTCGGTAGCTTCGCACTGCAGGCCAATTCACTTGGCCATCTAGAGCAGATCGAAAGCTATGCCCCTGGCCGTCAGGTCAGATTTGGAAGTTTAAACTACACGGCTGACATCCGCGGGGACTTGATCTTCGACGGATTCGAGCCACTGCCGAGCGCGCCGCACTGTCACGACGAGCATGATCTAGCTCTGCCGCCGAACAGTGCCCTGGAGGCCGCACCCGCATCGGCTTCGACCCTTAATTTGGAGCCAATTGCACCGATCGAGGATGGGTGGTTGGACGCCGCCTCGGGCGCAGCGATCCCAACGGCGATCGAGCCGAACACCAGCCCCGCACTCTGCGAGACTCATGACTCCAAGGAGCCGGACTCCTCTCCGGACTCCGAACCCTCCGCGCCCCTGCCGATCGAATCCGATTGGGCGCCGATTATGGAGTTTACTGCCGCGGACATCTTTCAGCACTCGCCTTTCGGCGATATTCTGAAGACACTGAAGTCTCTCTCTTTATCAGGAGAGCCCTGGCCGGACTACGGTCAGCAAGGTTGGGATTCGGACGATGAAGAAATTCAAAGCCCACCCACCACCCACTTTGTAGCCACTGTCGATGACTTAACCGACATGCTCGACTTCGACTCCGAAGACATCGACGGTATGGACGCCGATGAAGGAGACGATGAAGAACCAGCGCCTATCAGGCCCTGGAAAGCCACCTCGTTATATGACATATACATGGTGGACACCCCAAAAGAAGGAGATGGCGATGGAACAGCGGAGGATGACCCCTCCAAGAAACAACCTAAGCACCGGCGTCAGCGGCGCCGCTCAAAATCCCGCCAAAACAAATACGGTGATTCCAGCATGGGAGGTAATAATACTCCGGAAAGTGCCGAAGAAAACCCCCTCCAGCAAGATTTAGCACAGGAGGATGGAGAAACCAACCCTCATGAGAGAGCGGCTGACAAATAGGTCGGGGACGATAATTATATGCCTCCCTCCAAAGACAAGGCAAGCCTCGACGACGACGAATTCGTCGTGCCAGAGGATCCCGTCGAGCAAGAGCGTTTTCAACGCAGGCTTATGGCCACGGCAAGAAGCCTCAAGAAAAAAGAGCAACAACTCAGAGCTGATCAAGATTTGCTAGTCGACAGATGGACTGAAGTCCTTGCGGCCGAAGAGCATAAACTCGAACGCCCCTCCAAGAGTTACCCAAAGCGCAGGTTCCTACCCCGATTAGAGGAGGAAGCACTCGATGCGGCCGACCGGCCACCTCGTGGCCATGACAGAGAGGCCTCTTGGCCCTCCACTCAAGCCGCCCCCATACCAAGGCACGGGAATATGCGTCGGACTTACGAGATATGTAGGAGGACAAGGCAAGGCAAACAAGATCGATCTACGGATCGCGTGGGTGCCCCACGGCTCGAGACGGTAACCGTCACGCCGGCCACAAATTCGGCAGGGCCGAACATAGTAGACAAAGCTCATTGGAGCTACGTCATGATATAGCCCAGTACAGAGGCGCCGCACACCCACTATGCTTCACAGACGAAATAATGGATCATCAAATCCCTAAGGGTTTCAAACCCGTAAATATCGAATCATATGATGGCACAACAGATCCTGCGGTATGGATCGAGGATTATCTCCTTCATATCCACATGGCCCGCGGCGATGATTTCCACGCCATCAAATACCTCCCACTCAAGATTAAAGGACCAGCTCGGCATTGGCTTAACAGCTTGCCAACAGGATCAATCAGTTGTTGGGAGGACCTGGAAGCCGCATTCCACGACAATTTCCAGGGCACTTATGTGCGACCCCCAGACGCCGATGACCTAAGTCACGTAATTCAGCAGCCAGAGGAATCGGCCAGGCAATTCTGGACACGGTTCGTAACAAAGAAAAAATCAAATAGTCGACTGTCCGGACGCTGAGGCCCTAGCAGCCTTCAAGCACAATATCCGTGACGAGTGGCTTGCCCGGCACCTCGGACAGGAAAAGCCGAAGTCTATGGCAGCACTCACGACACTCGTGACCCGCTTTTGCGCGGGAGAAGACAGCTGGCTTGCTCGTAGCAACAATATGACCAAGAACCCTGGTAATTCGGATACCAGGGACAGTAGTGGCAGGTCGCGTCGCAACAAGCAGAAGCGCCGCATTAATGGTGACAATGCTGAGGATACAGCAGTTAATGCCGGATTCAGAGGCTCTAAATCCGGTCAGCGGAAAAAGCCATTCAAAAGGAATCCTAGGGGCCCGTCCAGTTTGGACCAAATACTTGACCGCTTGTGCCAGATAGATGGCACCCCCAAAAAGCTGGCCAATCACACCAACAGGGATTGTTGGGTGTCCAAGCAGGTTGGCAAGTTAAACGCCAAAAATGAAGACAAAGGGCTGCATAGCAATGACGACGAGGAGCCCCAGCCGCCGAACGATAGTGGACAGAAGGGTTTTCCCCCACAAGTGCGGACGGTGAACATGATATACGCAACCCACGTCCCCAAAAGGGAGCGGAAGCGTTCATTAAGGGATGTATACGCGGTAGAGCCAGTCGCCCCAAAGTTCAACCCAGGGTCCTCCTGCCCGATCACCTTTGATCGAAGGGACCATCCCACTAGCATCCGTCATGGCGGATTCGCCACATTGGTTCTAGTCCCAATTATTGACGGATTTCATCTCACTAGAGTCCTTATGGACGGCGGTAGTAGCCTGAACCTGCTTTACCAGGATACAGTGCGGAAAATGGGCATAGATCCCTCGAGGATTAAGCCCACCAAAACGACCTTTAAAGGCGAAATGCCAGGTGTAGAGGCCAACTGTACAGGCTCAGTCACACTTGAAGTGGTCTTCGGATCTCCGGATAATTTCCGAAGCGAGGAGTTAATCTTCGACATAGTCCCATTCCGCAGTGGCTATCACGCACTGCTCGGGCGAACCGCATTCGCCAAGTTCAATGCGGTACCGCACTACGCATACCTTAAACTCAAGATGCCAGGCCCTCGAGGAGTAATTACGGTCAATGGAAATACCGAACACTCCCTCCGAACGGAGGAGCACATGGCGGCCCTTGCAGCGGAAGTACAAGGCAGCCTCTCCAGGTAGTTCTCCAGTCCGGCCATTAAACGACCAGACACCGTCAAGCGCGCCCGGAGTAACCTACAACAAGACCGCCTGGCATGATCCGAGCAGGCGTAGCAATGCGGCCCCAACCCCAGCCCTCGCAAAAACACGACACCAGTACTTCGCGTACATAACTATGCACTAGAAATACCATGGGTACAGGGGAAGGGGCACCATCACGGCACGCCCGAAACACATCTTAAACTGCACGAGGGGCTGTGGGTTTTTTAATTTTCTCTTACTTTCAGGACTCCACACTTCGAAAGGCCTGTTCGGCAGTTCAATTGCCGCACAAACGATGCAAGAACCAGGGAAGCAGACAAGCCGCGCGGCATTACGGAACTCCCAGGTGGTCTCTATCACGAGCAGTATACCTGTTTCGCATACTATTCCGCAGCTTGCCCCTGGTACGGACATGTTACATAGTCCAACCTTTTGCTTATCGCATTATTTGTATCGTTCTGCTTTGATCGCAGCCCTCTTTAATAAACAGTGCATAGCTTTTGTCTATTATTGCATTACTCTTTTTTTATATATGTATATATGTTCCTTAACGACATATTGCACTCGTACACTTTGGTACGGCCTAAATACGCCAGGGGCTTTAGTACCCCTCAATATGGTGTGAGAAGTCCGAACACTTTAACAAGTGCGGCACCCCGAACTTATAGCATTATATGCATCGGCTCCGAATCATGTCTTGGGTCAATAGTTGGGTTTGCCCGGCTCCTATGTTTTGGTGCCTTACGTTCCGCTATATCAGCTAAGGTAGCACTAGGAGAACCACTGCGATTGTGCCCCAGTTGAGCTGGGTCGAGCACCTCATGGGAGAAAGCTAAAACTGACTATCATGATGAAGCGAGAGCTAGTCGTTGTTCGAGAGGTTTTTCGAGTCCCTAACGACTTATGCCGCTTAGAGTGAGGAGCCGGCTCTGTCCGGCCAAGGCGTGGATAGCGCCCCGAACTCGGTCTTCCGAATACCAGGGGCTTCGCCGAAATTTCAAATTATAGAATTGTATGGCTAAGTGAGAGTGTTCACGCATTATAGTCCGATTGCCTTGTTCGTTGGGCTGAGCGCCTCCCTCAAAGGACTCAAACATGGGAAAAAGAGCGCTCAGGTTTATCCCCGAACACCCCAGCACTAGTGGCACGGGGGCAGAAGCCGACGACTTGCCATCTCTCAGAATTGATAAACAACCGCACAAAAGGTAATATTTTAAATTCCAACAACATTGCTTAGCGCATATGAACAAGTTTTCAGCGCATAGGACAAAACGAGCGAGTTTTACTTGGAACATTCATCCGCCACAAGGCAGGCACCCTTCAGAACATCCTTATAATAATTCTCGATCTTGCGATGCTCTTTCCCCGGTGGTGGCCCATCCTTCACAAGCTTCTCAGCATCCAGCTTGCCCCAATGCACCTTAGCACGGGCAAGGGCCCTACGGGCACCTTCAATATAGACGGAGCGCTTGATGACTTCGATCCTTGGACAGGCCTCCACCAGCCGCCGCGCCAGCCCGAAATAGCTCCCAAGTAGAGCCTCTCCATGCCACAGCCGAACTAGGAGGCCCTTCATGGCCTGTTTGGCCGCCTTGTGGAGCTCGACCAGTTGCTTCAGCTGGTCGCTCAGGGGCACGGGGTGTCTGGCCTCAGCATACTGAGACCAGAACACCTTCTCTGTCGAGCTGCCCTCCTCGGCTTGATAGAATGCGGCGACATTGAACACACTCCGAGGAAGATCTGCGAACGCTCCTGGAGAGCTCCGGATTCGGGTAAGTAACAAGTAACTCACGTTTATGTGTTTGCTTTGCATAAAGAATGCCTTACCCGCCGCTATCTTCTTCACCTCATCCGACTCCTGGAGGGTCTTCTGGGATTCGGCCTTGGCAGACATGGCATTTTCAATAGCCGCCGCGAGCTCGGACGCTTGCGTCTTTTAGTCAAGCTCCAAACTCTCATGTTTTTTCATGAGAACCTGGAGCTCTTGCCTCACCTTGCCAACCTGGGCCTCATACTTCTCCCGCTCGGTGCGCTCTGTGGCCGCCCTCTTCTCGGCCTCGACCAGCGCTTGCTTAAGGGTCGCCACCTCAGACGTGGCCCCTACAATAGCCACGTTAATCCTGTCATTTTTTGCAATTGCACCTTTTTATATATGTTTAAACAAGGTATTTCTTACCTACATTGTCCTCGAGCTGCTTCTTGGCACGCCCGAGCTCTTGCTCGGATCGCTCGAGGTTCTACTTTAGTGTGTCCACTTCCGCAGTCAGTGCGGCGGACACAAGCAGAGAAGCCTGCTGTGACGCCCCCGATTCAATCGTCACTGATTGTCAGGACCCCGACTCAATGCCACATCGATCTAGCATGTAACACCTCATATCACTTTGCGGCCTCACGCACGGTATTCCCACGGGTGTCGCCTTACCTTTGCCCGGGACCGTTTTCGTCTTTTGGCACACGTATATGATAGTGTCGCTAGCATCCATATGATAAGGAGCCCGGGCTGACATGGCTAGTCGTAAACCCAAAGTGGCACAAACTTACAGGGACAGGCATCCATGACCCAACATCGAACGTGTCGGTCATCAGCGAGTGAATCCAGGCTGTAGCACTGGGCTAGCAGGACTCCGGTGAACCGGGCTGTAGCGGGCTAACAGGACTCCGGTATTCATCGCGTGACATTTCCCCGAAGGGACAGACACAGGAACGAAGAAGGACACATGCCGGCCAGCCTAAGTGTTCCGGAGCAGTAGCAAGCTACCATGGCTCGGTGGAAACACTAGGAGACATTTCCCGGTAAGAGAGGCTACTAAAGGTAAACAACTAGATAGTCAGATCCCACACATACCAAGCATTTCAATAACATACACACAATATGCTCGATATGTGCAAATACAACATGGCATCACAACATGACTCTACAACTCAAGTATTTATTCATTAGGCTCCGAGGAGCGAGATATTACAAGCAGGGGTCTCATGACCCGACATTCAGAGCATACAAGTCAAAGCACAAGCGGAAGCTATCATGTCTGAGTACAGACATCTATAAATGAAAAAGGCTGAGAAGCCTGACTTTCTACCAAATCCTGCCGAGGCACAAGACCGTAGCTGAGGTAACAAGCTAAACGTCGAAGTCCACGTGGAACTACTAGTGAGACCGAGGTCTCTCTGCAAAAACATAAAATAGGCAAACGTGAGTACAAATGTACCCAGCAAGACTTACATCAGAACTAACTACATATGCATCATTATCAACAAGGGGATGGTGGGGTTTAACTGCAGCAAGCCAGTTTTGACTCGGTGGCTATCCTAAGCTACGACTGCAAGCAACTCTTTTGAGTTGGCGCACACGAGTCCACATATTCACCATATCAATACACCACTATGGATCCGCTCCCGTCTCCCTACGAGAACGCCATCCATAGCACTCACGCTTATCTTGCGTAGTTTAGAGTATCCACTTTCACTTGTCTATGAACTGATATAAGCAACCCAGAAGTCCTTTACCGCGGACACGGCTATTCGAATAGATGATATTAACCCTGCAGGGGTGTACTTCTTCATACATGTTTCCACCACTTAGCGTCTGCACACGACATGTGCTCGGCAGACTTCAAGCGAAAGCCGACGTGGGTGTAGACCACGACCTACCTAAACACTCAAGTCTCTAGTCCAGGTTTATCGCCTATTCGGGTTCCATCCATGAGGAGATCCGACCGGAGTTTCGCTCACAGCCCCAAACAATGTGAACAGGGTTCCCGAGATACCAAACGGGCATCCGGTACACCGTGCCACGTACCTACCGCATCACAGCCCACCCCTACGGTCAGCGCTGTCCACGGCCTCCAGTAAGCTACAAACACCAGAAACTACTTGCAACTCCTGGACAGAGGACTAGGGTGAATAAGAAGTCGAGCGGGGTCATATTTCAGGGCCCAATGTATGGTAGTAGCTGAATCATGGATCACAAACACAGAACTCAGTTCCTGAGGACGGCTTCAATGAGACAACCCACCATGTACTCCTACATGGCCTCTCACCGATACCTTTTACCAAATCGTGTTCACACACTTAGCTCACACATAGTAGGACATGTTCACACACCTCTGATTCATCCCCAATGAATCAGACCTGACTCAACTCTAAGCAGTAGCAGGCATGACAAACAAACATGAATGAGTAGGCACAATAGGGCTCAAACAACTCCTACTCATACTAGTGGGTTTCATCTATTTACTGTGGAATGACAGGTCATGCAAAGGATAAAGGGGTTCAGCTACCGCGGCAAGTAACAGATGAATCGTTGTTGTCCTAATGCAGTAAAAGAGAGCAGGAGTGAGAGAGTAGGATTGTATCGGAATGAACAAGGGGGTTTTGCTTGCCTGGCACTTCTGAAGATAACATTGAGTCTTCATCAGTGTCAACGATCACAACGTCGGAACATCGTCTACCGGGAGGGAACAGATACCGGCAACAAAGAAGAAATACAATCAATGCAATGCACAATATGATGCATGCTCATGACATGGCAATATGAATGTGTTTTGAGCTAATGCAACTAGCAACAGATTAAATGAAGTTGGTTTGAATACAAGATTCAAATTCAAACTCCATATGTGATTATTCAAATGCCATTTAATTGATTCGTGCTAAACAGCAGCTATAAGTTGTTCTAACATGCATGAAAATGGTACGGATGGATTCCTTGAATTTTTCTGATAATTTTTCATATATAAATTATTTAATTTGGAGTTACGGTTGAATTTCTATGATTTATTGAAGTTTAGGGCATTTTCTGAAATTTCCTGAATATTAATAATTCCAGTAATTCATTAATGCGTCAGCCTGACGTCAGTGTGACGTCAGCAGGTCAACAGGGGCTGGTCCAGGTCAAACCTGACGTTCGGGACCCACATGTCAGCTGCACAGTGATTTAACAGAGTTTAATTAACTTAACTAAATTGTTAGCCGGGTTAATTAAACGGTAGGGCCCACCTGTCAGTGGCCCTAGGCCTGGGTTAGCGGGGTGGTTAGGCCCTAATGACCGGCCACGTCGGATTCGCCGGCGGTTGGACGACGGCGACGACCCAGAG
This sequence comes from Triticum dicoccoides, assembly GCF_002162155.2. NCBI lineage: Eukaryota > Viridiplantae > Streptophyta > Magnoliopsida > Poales > Poaceae > Triticum > Triticum dicoccoides. The sequence continues at coordinate 194,043,082 of NC_041382.1, forward strand.
CGGCGGTGGCTCGCCGGAGTTACGCCAGAGGCGACGGATCGACGCGCTAAGGGCACCAGGAGGTAGCCCGTGCCCGTGCGCATCTAGGGGGACCAACGGGAGGTGCGGGGGTGGCCGGGGTTCACCGGAATGGAGCTCGCGGCGGCGCCGGCGTTCGGGTGAACTGGGTTTCGGGGTTAGGGAGCACGACAGGAGGCAAAGAGGGGCGTTACGACCTCCTGGGGTTGCACTGGGCACGACCGCGTGCTCGGTTTCAGCTCTAGGCAACGGTGGCTACGGCGGCGACATGGCCGGTGGCAAGCAAGCTCCGGCTCCGGTGGGATCGAGGCTACAGGGCGCAATCGAGGCGGGGAAGAGAGAGGGGAGACGTAGGAGCTCACAGTGAGTTCGAAGAGCAGGTCGGCGTGCTCGGGGAGATGGCGGAGAGGATGAATCGGACGGCGGCATCCGGCGGCCATGGTCGGGGAAGAAGCGCCGCGGCATCGTCTTGGGGCATCCGGGCTTCGGTGGGTCGACGTAGAGGGGCTTGGGGTCCGGGCTGAGCTCGGGTACGCAGAGAGGGAGCGAGGAAGTGGCTGTGGCCGCGGTGGTTGCGAGCGACGTCGGCGGCGACTCTCGGGTGAGAGAGGGAGAGATCCAGGGAAGGGGGTGAGAGCGCGGGAGAGTGAGGGAGAGAGGCAGGGAGGTGCGTGGCGCTCGGGGGAGGCGTCCAGAGCGTCGAGGAAGGAGAGCGGCAAGCAGGAGGTGGCCGAGGCAGCGTCGGCGCCCGTCGGCCACGCGCGCTGCCTACTGGCGCGGGGAAGACGACAGGAGGGGAGCCCCTGGTGGGCTGGGCCGGCTTCTGCAGCAGGCCGCACAGGTAGGCGCCAGGTAGATCTTCTGCTCTCTCTCTCTTATTTCTATTTAATTCTGTTTTCTATTTTCTGTAGTTTGTTTTGATTTGATTTAAAATATCAAATCATTTTATAAAATCCTGGAAACAATTATGGGTGCTTTCTGAATTATTTCAGTGACCCTTAACAATTTCCAACATTTATTTGAACATTTAAATTATTTATAGTATTTAAATGCCCAAGGTCAAATACAATAGGATTTAATTCAAAAATCCAGAATGGCCTAGAAATATGTGCATCATTGTTGGCAGGGGTTTTCACCTTTAACAAAAATAATGAACATTTCCTAAAGGGCATTCTGGGTTTATTGAAAATATTTTTATTTTGATCCTAATTGCATTTTGATTAGTGCTAGGGTTTGTCATCCCCATTTCAAGTTTCATGAACTTTAAACATGAGGCATGAATGCCTTAATGCAACTAATGACAAACAAATTCTAGGGCTGTGACAACTCACCCCCACTAAACAAAAATCTCGACCCGAGATTCAAGTGTAGGGTAAGACGAAGGGAAAACGCCAACTAACATAATCTTCACGATCCAAGGTGCACTTCAAATGAACGTTGATTCAAACACCATCTTTGTCTCGAAGTCTTCCTCAGAGAACTCCAACTATCATGTCAGCGAGAGGAAAGGGAAGACCCTAAAAGAATTGTTCTTCTCGAAGATCGAACAACTCAGGATTAACCCACGGATTGAGACATAGCAACATCTCTCGAGCTGAGAGACGAAGCACACATCCATAGGAATGGAGTGAAGCAGATGACAAAGGTTCACCAGGTAGACATCAATTTCACGCTTAAGAAGGTGGTAAACGATTGTCAACGTAGCGAGGAGTTTGAGTTGCCATGATACCATAACGATGCACCTTAGGGAAGGTGACTCGTAGAAATATCCCCTTAAGTGGCAAAAAGAATTACCTTTGATTCAAAGATCCTTGAAACTCTTTATACCAGCTTAAGGCAAATCATAATCGATCATTTAGAGGGGTTCAGTAGAATGGCATACCCGAACTTGGATGATGTGGATTACCTTGTTGAAGACAACGTAATGGATGAATTTGCTTATCACCGGAAATGGAAGAGACCTATGGTAGAATGGCACATTGGCGGTGAAAGCTGGGAACAAAACGCAAATGATGGGAATGATTCTAGTAACTGGGGAGAGGCTCAACAATAGAGAGTTATTCCACTATTGGAATGGTTATAGCATAACCGAGGAAACTGAGAGCGCTATACAGTTAATGCCGACGATCAAACCTAGCACTTGCGCATGCTCTCAAGAACTTGAGCAATTCCATAATCATCAAGGTTTTACCAACATCCGTGTCAAGGATCCTAGCAACACAACTTGCTACCATGATGAATGGTGATGGAGGATGCAGATGCAAAGGAGGATAACACTTTCTCAGATTTCACCTTAGCGAGGCCAAGGAATAAAATCTGGATGATCGACCGAGAGACATTTAGCACTCCGCTTCTAATGTTCTCCTTGATGTACTAGCGTATCCCATTCCTTGAAATGGTCTGTTATCTATAACATCAAGTAAAGGTCGGACTTCGGAAGCTCAAGAATCCATAAGGAGTAACTTATTGGAGTAAAACCCTACGAAATCCTTATGGGGAGGTGGCCAACTTCTTCAATCAGGATACTACAATAATAGGTCTTCCGGTTGGGTGTGTTGGCCATGACATCCACTTTACCGGTTATCGAGGGACCAGTATTATAGTTCTTGGGAAAGGTTCCAAACCATCATATCTGCCTGAGATTCAGATCTGGTTGGTGTCAGGATATTCCAGACTCATCGAGTCTAGGAAGAAAAACGAAAGTTTGCAACACAAATCGACGAGATGACGTTGCGAGATTCTCGGGAAAAGGAACTACGATAGTAAGCTCCAAAACATGAGCTGGTTCTGCTACAAACATGTGAACACGTTATCCCAGACAAACATGACCACAAAGTAGTCTTATAATAAAACACTACCGAGTTTCGGAGGGGGAACCATCATCGAGGATATCAAAGTTTTGTACAAATCCGTATGGTACCTTCGGGACTGGCACTTAGAACTTATTAACCTTGAACAAATCAATCAGTGGCTTGGTGTGCTAGGGACACATATAGAATGGAGGTTGCAAGTCTCCGAACCACAGAATACTTCGCACGTATGCATGACTGATTTGGGATGATTCCAAAGGAAAAACATTGACTTTCTCGAATCAACGGCGGCAACTTGCATCAAATGCATATGAACTAGAGGAAGTCACTTCTTTCATCCAAACATATGCTTCACGAACGGGGCATGAAGAAAATGCTTACACAAGTTTCCAACACTAGCTTAATGTTCAACAAAATCATGGAGGAGATAAGGATGTTGTCAATGGGATCAACAACAATTCATCTGGGTTTCCTTTTAAAAGGAATTCCATAGTTAAGTGAACACGGTGATAGCATTGGTCAGACCAAAGAATATAATGGTGTATGCTCGAGGAAAAACCACGAGTAAGACAACATTACGAATATCGTTGGTTCTGATTTGATTTGACGATAGCCCATACTCAATCAAGGGTTCGGGTAAGATAATAGATCCAACAATCGATCATAGGGACCAATCGATGAAGATATCATCTTTCTTCAACACACACTACACAAGAATATCCCTTTGGAACGAACTAAGTCAGGCAAGCTTTTATCTTCCAACTCTCCAAGTTGTTGTCTAGCTTAACCAACTAGCTCAGGGATATCTAACACAGATTCTTGGAGAGAAGGTGGTTCACAAGAAACCAACTTGATCACGAGCTCAACATAACAGTCAGGGGAGAACCTGGTAATACTTCCGAGAAGATATTCGAAAAATCACGAACCACCGGTATGTTACTAAGCTCGAGAACAATCTCGCTTTTGAGGGCAAGACGATATGATCAAATGAGTGAGGACTTGACAAGATCCTAACTCATCAATCGAAGGGTGCACCGAAATAAGGACTAGGTAGCACAATCAACCTTAGGGTGACGATTCAATAATCAACACGCTAAGAATGAGGTTATCGTCCATTTAACTACCAAGCAATGGAGTTGCTAGCAGTATTGATTTCACACACCACGATTCACTTGTCGGCATTCCGGTTACGATAACACAGGAACCGAGGAATGAACAATGATGGCAAGAAGTATCACTGTACCAAGAGTTCATAGGATGGTGTGCAATTCCTATAACAATCCCGATATAAAGATGGTAATACTCCAAGGTAGAACAGAGCAAAAGCTGGATTAGCAATTTGTTCTGCGGAGCACAACTTTTTTTTTGACCCAATCCTGGATATGGAAGAGGTACTGGAGTTTGTTTCTCCTAGTCATTCCGCGATAGAATGGCTTGACGGATCACGAGAGTAATAGGCATCGATAAACGAATGCACGCATACTCTTGACTATCAATTGATAGACGAGGGTCAGAAGACAACTAAAGAGGGACAACTCAAAGGAACATACGATTTTCTGAGTTGTGGATGCATGGTTTAGCATGTCGAACGAAGTTCAACATATTTCTTCCGGATAACCCATGCAGAAAGGTAGAACTGGCAGAGTCACAATATAGCATCGAGAACCCATCGAGAATAATCCTGTTGTGATATTTCAGTTCAACGAGGAACTTCTGCCATAAGTAGTTCAAGGTATTTAGAAGAAGAAGATACCACGGACTTCAAGGACTATCGCAAAAGTTACTAATAACCTAAGGGAGCTAGCAATTACTATCAACATGAAGTAAGTAGGGTGAATCTCGGTTCGAAAACCCAGAAGTGAAATGCCTACTAACTAAGTGGCATCACGGGATGCTTACGAGAATGATGGCCAGAATCTTCACACTGGGAACACAAAACATTGCGAGATTACTAGGTGACTCCCTAAAACACCTAGGGTCATAATAGTAGCTCCAACATATATGTCAAGGCAATAGAATACCTCAACTCAACAATTAGTGTGATTGAGCTGGCATAAAGGAACATCGAAACCAGAGGGAAAGGATTTTGCAAATGCATCAGAATATTTAGAAACCTGGAATGACTCGGACAGCATAACGGCTGTAAATGCTCAGAAGAGATTTGAGACATTCACAAAAATGGTGGCATAACCACTCAGAAGCACAATATCAAGGTTTCGAGATCAACAATTAACATACGAAAGTAGTAGAAACTGAACTCAAGCTTAAATCCAACAATCTTATAAGTCTACGGATTAGTAACGCGTGATCCTGATAGAAAGAAGAGATAGCCTAGCTCTTAATCCCCGTAGGAAAGATAAGATGACTCAGATCAGAAGGGCATGAGGTATAAGGAGTAAAAAGAGCCTTACGTTCCATCCCACAATCAATTCCCTTATATAACTAAAGAATTTCTAGACTCAACTTCGACCAGTTTGGCTTGGTAATCCTACAGGCAGTCAAGCTCTGATACCAACGCTGTCAGGACCCCGACTCAATGCCACATCGATCTAGCATGTAACACCTCATATCACTTTGCGGCCTCACGCACGGTATTCCCACGGGTGTCGCCTTACCTTTGCCCGGGACCGTTTGCGTCTTTTGGCACACGTATATGATATTGTCGCTAGCATCCATATGATAAGGAGCCCGGGCTGACATGGCTAGTCGTAAACCCAAAGTGGCACAAACTTACAGGGACAGGCATCCATGACCCAACATCGAACGTGTCGGTCATCAGCGAGTGAATCCAGGCTGTAGCACTGGGCTAGCAGGACTCCGGTGAACCGGGCTGTAGCGGGCTAACAGGACTCCGGTATTCATCGCGTGACATTTCCCCGAAGGGACAGACACAGGAACGAAGAAGGACACATGCCGGCCAGCCTAAGTGTTCCGGAGCAATAGCAAGCTACCATGGCTCGGTGGAAACACTAGGAGACATTTCCCGGTAAGAGAGGCTACTAAAGGTAAACAACTAGATAGTCAGATCCCACACATACCAAGCATTTCAATAACATACACACAATATGCTCGATATGTGCAAATACAACATGGCATCACAACATGACTCTACAACTCAAGTATTTATTCATTAGGCTCCGAGGAGCGAGATATTACAAGCAGGGGTCTCATGACCCGACATTCAGAGCATACAAGTCAAAGCACAAGCGGAAGCTATCATGTCTGAGTACAGACATCTATAAATGAAAAAGGCTGAGAAGCCTGACTTTCTACCAAATCCTACCGAGGCACAAGACCGTAGCTGAGGTAACAAGCTAAACGTCGAAGTCCACGTGGAACTACTAGTGAGACCGAGGTCTCTCTGCAAAAACATAAAATAGGCAAACGTGAGTACAAATGTACCCAGCAAGACTTACATCAGAACTAACTACATATGCATCATTATCAACAAGGGGATGGTGGGGTTTAACTGCAGCAAGCCAGCTTTGACTCGGTGGCTATCCTAAGCTACGACTGCAAGCAACTCTTTTGAGTTGGCGCACACGAGTCCACATATTCACCATATCAATACACCACTATGGACCCGCTCCCGTCTCCCTACGAGAACGCCATCCATAGCACTCACGCTTATCTTGCGTAGTTTATAGTATCCACTTTCACTTGTCTATGAACTGATATAAGCAACCCAGAAGTCCTTTACCGCGGACACGGCTATTCGAATAGATGATATTAACCCTGCAGGGGTGTACTTCTTCATACATGTTTCCACCACTTAGCGTCTGCACACGACATGTGCTCGGCAGACTTCAAGCGAAAGCCGACGTGGGTGTAGACCACGACCTACCTAAACACTCAAGTCTCTAGTCCAGGTTTATCGCCTATTCGGGTTCCATCCATGAGGAGATCCGACCGGAGTTTCGCTCACAACCCCAAACAATGTGAACAGGGTTCCCGAGATACCAAACGGGCATCCGGTACACCGTGCCACGTACCTAACGCATCACAGCCCACCCCTACGGTCAGCGCTGTCCACGGCCTCCAGTAAGCTACAAACACCAGAAACTACTTGCAACTCCTGGATAGAGGACTAGGGTGAATAAGAAGTCGAGCGGGGTCATATTTCAGGGCCCAATGTATGGTAGTAGCTGAATCATGGATCACAAACACAGAACTCAGTTCCTGAGGACGGCTTCAATGAGACAACCCACCATGTACTCCTACATGGCCTCTCACCGATACCTTTTACCAAATCGTGTTCACACACTTAGCTCACACATAGTAGGACATGTTCACACACCTCTGATTCATCCCCGATGAATCAGACCTGACTCAACTCTAAGCAGTAGCAGGCATGACAAACAAACATGAATGAGTAGGCACAACAGGGCTCAAACAACTCCTACTCATACTAGTGGGTTTCATCTATTTACTGTGGAATGACAGGTCATGCAAAGGATAAAGGGGTTCAGCTACCGCGGCAAGTAACAGATGAATCGTTGTTGTCCTAATGTAGTAAAAGAGAGCAGGAGCGAGAGAGTAGGATTGTATCGGAATGAACAAGGGGGTTTTGCTTGCCTGGCACTTCTGAAGATAACATTGAGTCTTCATCAGTGTCAACGATCACAACGTCGGAACATCGTCTACCGGGAGGGAACAGATACCGGCAACAAAGAAGAAATACAATCAATGCAATGCACAATATGATGCATGCTCATGACATGGCAATATGAATGTGTTTTGAGCTAATGCAACTAGCAACAGATTAAATGAAGTTGGTTTGAATACAATATACAAATTCAAACTCCATATGTGATTATTCAAATGCCATTTAATTGATTTGTGCTAAACAGCAGCTATAAGTTGTTCTAACATGCATGAAAATGGTACAGATGGATTCCTTGAATTTTTCTGATAATTTTTCATATATAAATTATTTAATTTGGAGTTAGGGTTGAATTTCTATGATTTATTGAAGTTTAGGGCATTTTCTGAAATTTCCTGAATATTAATAATTCCAGTAATTCATTAATGCGTCAGCCTGACGTCAGTGTGACGTCAGCAGGTCAACAGGGGCTGGTCCGGGTCAAACCTGACGTTCGGGACCCACATGTCAGCTGCACAGTGATTTAACAGAGTTTAATTAACTTAACTAAATTGTTAGCCGGGTTAATTAAACGGTAGGGCCCACCTGTCAGTGGCCCTAGGCCTGGGTTAGCGGGGTGGTTAGGCCCTAATGACCGGCCACGTCGGATTCGCCGGCGGTTGGACGACGGCGACGACCCAGAGCGGCGGTGGCTCGCCGGAGTTACGCCAGAGGCGACGGATCGACGCGCTAAGGGCACCAGGAGGTAGCCCGTGCCCGTGCGCATCTAGGGGGACCAACGGGAGGTGCGGGGGTGGCCGGGGTTCGCCGGAATGGAGCTCGCGGCGGCGCCGGCGTTCGGGTGAACTGGGTTTCGGGGTTAGGGAGCACGACAGGAGGCAAAGAGGGGCGTTACGACCTCCTGGGGTTGCACTGGGCACGACCGCGTGCTCGGTTGCAGCTCTAGGCAACGGTGGCTACGGCGGCGACATGGCCGGCGGCAAGCAAGCTCCGGCTCCGGTGGGATTGAGGCTACAAGGCGCAATCGAGGCGGGGAAGAGAGAGGGGAGGCGTAGGAGCTCACAGTGAGTTCGAAGAGCAGGTCGGCGTGCTCGGGGAGATGGCGGAGAGGATGAATCGGACGGCGGCATCCGGCGGCCGTGGTCGGGGAAGAAGCGCCGCGGCATCGTCTTGGGGCATCCGGGCTTCGGTGGGTCGACGTAGAGGGGCTTGGGGTCCGGGCAGAGCTCGGGTACGCAGAGAGGGAGCGAGGAAGTGGCTGTGGCCGCGGTGGTTGCGAGCGACGTCGGCGGCGACTCTCGGGTGAGAGAGGGAGAGATCCAGGGAAGGGGGTGAGAGCGCGGGAGAGTGAGGGAGAGAGGCAGGGAGGTGCGTGGCGCTCGGGGAAGGCGTCCAGAGCGTCGAGGAAGGAGAGCGGCAAGCAGGAGGTGGCCGAGGCAGCGTCGGCGCCCGTCGGCCACGCGCGCTGCCTACTGGCGCGGGGAAGACGATAGGAGGGGAGCCGCTGGTGGGCTGGGCCGGCTTCTGCAGCAGGCCGCACAGGTAGGCGCCAGGTAGATCTTCTGTTCTCTCTCTCTTATTTCTATTTAATTCTGTTTTCTATTTTCTGTAGTTTGTTTTGATTTGATTTAAAATATCAAATCATTTTATAAAATCCTGGAAACAATTATGGGTGCTTTCTGAATTAATTCAGTGACCCTTAACAATTTCCAACATTTATTTGAACATTTAAATTATTTATAGTATTTAAATGCCCAAGGTCAAATACAATAGGATTTAATTCAAAAATCCAGAATGGCCTAGAAATATGTGCATCATTGTTGGCAGGGGTTTTCACCTTTAACAAAAATAATGAACATTTCCTAAAGGGCATTCTGGGTTTATTGAAAATATTTTTATTTTGATCCTAATTGCATTTTGATTAGTGCTAGGGTTTGTCATCCCCATTTCAAGTTTCATGAACTTTAAACATGAGGCATGAATGCCTTAATGCAACTAATGACAAACAAATTCTAGGGCTGTGACACTAATCATGCACGCAAATGTGTAAGATCAAGATCAGGAACTCACGGGAAGATATCACAACACAACTCTAGAACATAAATAAGTCATACAAGCATCATAATACAAGCCAGGGGCCTCGAGGGCTCGAATACAAGAGCTCGATCATAGACGAGTCGGCGGAAGCAACAATATCTGAGTACAGACATAAGTTAAACAAGTTTGCCTTAAGAAGGCTAGCACAAACTAGGATATAGATCGAAAGAGGCACAAGCCTCCTGCCTGGGATCCTCCTAAACTACTCCTGGTCGTCGTCAGCGGGCTGCACGTAGTAGTAGGCACCTCCCGAGTAGTAGTAGTCGTCGTCGACGGTGTCATCTGGCTCCTGGACTCCAACATCTGGTCGCGAAAACCAGGTAGAAGGGATAGGGGGAAAAGAGGGAGCAAAGCAACCGTGAGTACTCATCCAAAGTACTCGCAAGCAAGGAGCTACACTACATATGTATGCATTGGTATCAAAAGGAATAAGGCTATCATATATGGACTGAACTGCAGAATGACGGAATAAGAGGGGGATAGCTAGTCCCGTCGAAGACTACGCTTCTGGTAACCTCCATCTTGTAGCAGGAGAAGAGAGTAGATGGTAAGTTCACCAAGTAGCATCGTGTAGCATAATCCTAACCGATGATCCTCCCCTCAACGCCCTGTGAGAGAGCGACCACCGGTTGTATCTGGCACTTGGAAGGGTGTGTTTTATTAAGTATCCGATTCTAGTTGTCATAAGGTCAAGGTACAACTACAAGTCGTCCTCTTACCGAAGATCATGGCTATTCGAATAGATTAACTTCCCTGCAGGGGTGCACCACATAACCCAACACGCTCGATCCCATTTGGCCGGACACACTTTCCTGGGTCATGCCCGGCCTCGGAAGATCAACATGTCGCAACCACAACAGAGAGGTCAGCACGCCAGTCTAAATCCTATGGCGCAGGGGTCTGGGCCCATCGCCCTTTGCACACCTGCACGTTGCGAACGCGGCCGGAAGCAGAACTAGCCCCCTTAACACAAGAGCAGGCTTACGGTCCAATCCGGCGCGCGCCAGTCAGTCACTGACGTCACGAAGGCTTCGGCTGATACCACGACGTCGAGTGCCCATAACTATCCCCGCGTAGATGGTTAGTGCGTATAGGCCAGTAGCCAGACTCAGATCAAATACCAAGATCTCGTTAAACATGTTATTCTAACATAGCCACGGACGCCGACCAGGGCCATGCCCACCTCTCTCCTAGGTGGTCTCAACCTGCCCTATCGCTCCGCCTCAAAGAACAGTCCGGGGCCGTCGGCAACTCAGGCCCACCACTACCTGGATGGAGCCACCTACCCCTTCAACCACCATCTCCAAACAGTATCACCAGTAATGTAACAGTGTAAAGTATATAGTATATGCCCGTGATCACCTCCCGAAGTGATCACGGCCCAGTAGTATAGCATGACAGACGGACAAGAGTGTAGGGCCACTGATGGAATACTAGCATCCTATACTAAGTAGTAGGATAGTAGGTAAAGGTAACAACAGTAGTAGCAAGGACATGCTATGCAGCAGTATAGGATTAACTGAAAGCAGTAACATGCTACACTACTCTAATGCAAGCAGTAGAGAGAAGAGTAGGTGATATCTGGTGATCAAAAGGGGGGGGGCTTGCCTGGTTGCTCTGGCAAGAGAGAGGGGTCGTCAACACCATAGTCGATCAGGGCAGCAACGACGTCAGTCTCGTAGTCTACCGGAGAGAAAAGGGGGGAGAAACAATAAATATAATGCAAACAAAGCATCACAAAACATAAAGAGGCAATACGCGGTCCTAGGGATGACCTAACGCGGTGCTACATGTTACAGACGGAGCGAGAAAATATCTGTGGATATCTCCCGGGCTTTGGGCATTTACCGAACGGACGATCCGGAGGGGGAGATTCCATGTTTGTTGCGTTGGAGGCATGTGATGGATGGACGTGAAGCATATTCAGACTCATCTTATTTTTCTGATCGTTTTTCATATACAAATCTTTTTCATCCGAGCTACAGTTATTTTTGTATGAATTTCCAAAGTTTTAACAGTATTCTAGAATTTTGTGTTTAATTTAAATCCAAATTGACCAAGTCAATGTGACTAGTCAAAAGGAGAGGTGGTGGCCCATATGATACTGATTTAATAATTTCCAAAATACTTATCTAATCTATTTAGATGGGACCCACTTGTCATTTGCTAAAAGGGCTAATTTGCACCAAACTAATACTAAGCTAAACATAGACTAATTAACAAGGGCCGGTCATTAGTGGACAGAGTCCAGCCGGCCACACACGCACTACACAGAATACATAGCTAGGGGTTACTTATGTTCATGTTAACAGAACAAGGCATTTTGCGATTTTCATAGAATTTAATCCATGCCATATTTGAATTTGGTCCAATGGAATAATTTGGAGGTTGTCATGTGAACTCCTAACACAAATTAATTTCAACGAAGTTAGACTTTGTTTGACCATAGTTTTGTTGCCATCTAGAGGCTAAGAAGGTAGAAACAACAAAAGCTAGCCAGCCGCCGTTGGATGCACGCGCGCGCGTGACGGCGACGAGCTTCAGGAGCGGCGGCGACACACGTGAATGTATCTACGGGGTGCAATTCGAGAAACGGCTCAAGCCATTCGAACGAGGGCACCACACTGCGTCCGTAGGTGGCACGGTTGCGAGCTAGAATGGCCGGAAGTGGCTCGAACGACAACGTTCGACGGCGGTGACGGCTCTGCCGTAACGAAAACGAACCAATGAGGCACGAGGAGGAGCGAGAGGAGGTCGAGAAGGACCATGAGCTCACCTAGGGGGCGCACGGGGTCCCGTTGGCAGCTTAGTAGCAGCAGACATACGTGAATTCGACGGGAGCTCCAACGACCGAAGCATGAAGAAGCGGTCGATCCCGGCGTTGTGGCGATGACCTGCTCGAACTACTCCTCGGAGTCGATGAAGACAAAGCAGACGCAGCTCCAGGCGAGGGCCTGAACCGACGAGGTGGGCGATGGCCACACGGACGGAGGAGGCTATGGCGACGGCAACACGGGCAGGTGTGGGAGAGAGCAAAGCGGTGCGAGGAGAGAGGAAGTGGGGAGGCGCTAGGGTTTGCAGGGTGTCTATCTCGGCCTTATCCGACAGGGGAGCCGTAGGATGGCCGGCACGCGTCCATCCGCGGCCACGGCGGCCAGATGCGCGCCACGGTCTCCTGTGAACAGGAAGGAAGGAGAAGGCACGACTGGGCTGGGCCAATTGTGCACTGTGGACGTAGAGCCCAGTCCAATAGGTAAGTTTGTCCATTTCCCTTTCTCTTTTTTATGTTAATCATTTTTTCTTAGTTTTCTATTTAGTTTACATAACAAATGAGTTTTGCTTGGACTCAAACTTTGTAAACAATTACTATGCAATATTCTGGAGTGTCGCACAAAGTTTGGGGGCATTTGGAATTGTATAAGTATTTGTTTATTTTGAAAAGGCTATTCTTATTTATTGTTGGACCACTTTATAACTTCCTAGGTGTTAATTGGTGACTCAAATGATGTTGACTTCAATGTTACAATTGGTCAGAAGAATTTTAGAATAATGCAAACATTTTAGTTTACTGTTTCAAGAAATATTATATTTGACTATATTTTAAATTTTGAAATTGGATTTGATTTTTATTGAGTGGCAATTTGGCTTAGTTGAACTTGATAACGTGGCCCCATTAGTGTGAGATCACTGTAGCATGATTCTCGGGGTGTTACAAATCTCCTCCACTACAAGAAATCTCGTCCCGAGATTTAAGAGGTGGAGCAAAGGGGGAATGGTCCGGTTACGAAATTCTAACGAATCTTCTCGGTCTTGGTTGCTCTTCTCGAAGAGGTCCATCCATTACGTTGATGTCTTCATTTCTCAATTTCAGGGCCTCATGATGAAGTCGTCATCCTTTCTTCATGGGTTCCGTCATACTTACGAAAAAGGATAAGGGGTATCTTCGAAAGAGTTGACCTCTGCAAGGTTAAGTATCTGGTAGCTAACATCAGGGAAGGTGGCGGGAAGTAACTCTCGGACTGAAACTTAAGAGAATATCGAGAGCAAAGTAAGAAGCTACCATGACAAGTTTCAAGCAGGTAGGCAATCGTTCGATGCCTTAAACAAAGTGTAATAGGGGTCCAGAGCAACGAGAATAAAATGTTGCATCTGATACCAGACTAGATCAGCTCTAAGGAGGTGGCTCATGAATTACACATGAAAACAAGCGCCTGGAATAACTTTGGAAACAGGGGTGTATAAGAGAGTCAGGTTTCGATCATGTGGAACTGTGGGTTATGGGCCCACCATGTGGGTTAAAAGTAGGAGGAGCGGTGACATCTGGCATGGTCATGATAGCAAGGCATGTCAGAGGGTATCCTGTTAGTTATGTCGACAACAACGTCGGTACCAAGGGCGAGGGACGAAGAGAACCATTTTCCTGCTCGTTGAACAAGGCGGGCCACTAGGCAAAGTTCTCGTCCATCGGTGGCTACCGGAATGTCATCAACAATAGTAGCAGGGTCTTGCTGATAGAATTGTACACCGAGATGTTTACATAAGAAGGAGAATATTACTGCTTAGATTATATAGATCACAAGAAGTTTAAACCAAACAATGGAAAGGAAAATGTATCATCAGATTAAACAGAACAATGGAAAGGAAAATATGTTTAAACACATATTTCATGGGTATATCCTTCCCAAGGACAAGCAGAGCATGATATCCATGACAGGATATAATATAGAAAACTCTTTAGGTAGCGGAGAGAAATTTCATGACATTACCCATACAATGATGTTTGGATAATTGAGCAAGAAGCATTCAGCATTGGGCTCCAATGTTCTTGTTGAAAATCGGAGTACCATAGGCATGCTTCGAGATAGCATTGACATGGTCTTTAATCAAAGATCAGACTCTGGATACACGAAGGGATTCATCATTAAGCCAAGGAGATGATGAGGAGGTGGCTGATGGACTCAACAATAATTCAACGAGGTATCCAAAAAGATGGATTTCCATAGTTATGTGAACAAGGAGATAACATTTGTCGGATCAAATGATAAAATGATGTATGCTCAAGGAAAAACATACACAATTAAACATTAATTGAAAAGGGTGCCCAAAGTATGGGCTTAGGTAGCATGATCAAATGTTAGAATGGTGATTCAGTGATCAATAGTCTAAGAATGAACGTTCGACCATTAACTTCAAAGCAATAGGGTTGCTAGAAGGGCAGAATCCAAACAACACCGTTCACCTGTTGGTATCCCGGTTAGAACCAACACGGGGACCAAGAAAGAAAGGTGATGGTGAGAAGTATTACCTATATCAAGAATCCTTAAGAGGTGGTGAAATTCTCACGACTTTCTTGACATTAAAGATGGTAATACTCCAAGGTAAGGAAGAACAAATGCTAGATAGCAAGGAACTCAAGGTATAACACAAAACACGACAAGTTTGTGTTGGAGGGAAGTCAATAAATTGGTCGATGATAATACAGATCATCGAGGGCAAGGATGGTATTTCTCATCATGAACTCAATTGACATCCTAGAAGAGCTCAGAATGCCGATGATGATCACGACACAATTGTTGAGAGATTTCATGAAGATGTAATCGGTCGGCGATGACATCAAGCCAAAGGGATGATGAAGCGAAAGGTTACTAAAACCAAGGGTATGACACAAACTCGAAACAAGCTCGTAGTTCAAGGCGAAGTGTTATGACGAGGAAGATCGACGTAAGCTTAGCTCATCATCGAAAATTTTGCTCCGGGAAGAAGGACCAGGTAGCACAGTTAAATTTTTGCACGATAATGATATGGCCAATCAGGCTAGGAATGACTTGAAGGGTTATTAAACTCGTAAGCAATGAAAATTACTTAGGAGTTATTGAATCAGAGTACAGACTCGATTCACTATTCGGTGTTCTCGGTTGATGACAACCCAGAACCCAAGAAAAATTGGATTAGGGGAGAAATAACATTTGATGAAGAACCCATAAGAAGTTATGTAGTACCATGACATTATCAAGATATCATAGTGTAATACTCGACGGTAGATCAAAGTAAAGGTTGGACAAGTGCAATGATCTGCACAAGACAAGTACTTCAACTTGTCTGAGAAATGGTATTAAGGAGAAAATATGGTCGGAACCATGACTGTAAAGGACCAAACATAGATAGAGGACGGACTTATAACAAGGGGATTATTATCATTTACAAGAAGCTTCAAAGAAAAGTTCCACATTGGGTCCATGGGCATGAACGCAAGGGCTCAAGGTCGACTCCCACTTCTTCAATGCATAACCTTTTATTTTACTTCTCGCTTTTGATGAGGCTGTAGTGTAGAAATTCTATCTGGCGGAGCAACAGAAGAGTATGACTCGTGAAAACTTTCGGGTTCATACCGTTTGGAGAAGCCATAGGTTCAACCCATCAGGGAATCTTAGGAGTATTTACCACAAATTTCAAGAATAAATAACACAAGCTCGATAGTAGAGCATGCTTGAGAAAGCAGAGGATACAATTTACCAAAGGCATTATGTATCCGAGGAAAGGCTCACAGACTTATTGAATATGAAGGACGCCGTCGGATAAAATCCAACAAAGGATCTGGTGATCCTCAAGGGATCTGGTGTGAGCATCGGTACTCAACCAGAGGGAGAAACAATGCAAGGAGATCAGACTTTAGAAACAACTGACTAATTCAAGGCTCAAATGCAAAGGAATTATCAATTCCAAGACAAGGGATCAGAAGCAATGCTCTGATCAGGGATGGATAAGTTGAATAGCCTTAGAGGTACGATCAATGGTCAATTGATTGGTCGAGATCCAGCTCATGTTTAAACTGGCGTCTGAGCCGGAAGGATGAATTCTAGGATCCTACTGATGATTGCGTGCATTCGCACTCATGTTGAATCAATAGGATCAAAATGACGGTGGCAAAGAATGCCAATAAGATTACTATACTTATGGGATTAACCATAATGCAAGCAAGCAAAGAATTTCAAAAGCAATAAGTTGCTGAGGATTTTCGGAAGATCGAATAGTATTTCGAAGACCATTGTGAAACACATGAACAACTGGGGGGTGAACGGATACTCGATAAGTGCGAGAATTATCCATAGCGGTATTCAGGTGACAAGGAACAGCAAGGCAGTAAGCTCAAAGGATTATCAAAACAATGACAAGTATTACGGGGTATCTTGTAATAACAAGACCAACTGGGGATGAATGTAAGAATAACAACTGCAAGTAGTTATCCATAAGGGTTGACGGTGGAAGGAGAATTGCAAACGCGATGAACACAAGTTCTCGGGTTAACAGCGGAGAGTATCTTCAGAGTCTTCACGTATAGTAGACGATCATTAGTAATAAGGGGCTCTCCGGGTGAAAGTGATAACGAGATCCTAATGTTAGTTTTAGCAAAATTCATTTAACCCGAATAGAAGAGAGTTCAGAGTCCCATAGTAAGGATCGAGGAGTAAAAGATCCTAATACCACCCGGATGGCGACGTGGGCCCGTAAGGCACACAGCCATGTTAGTAAAAGTTTTGCAATGTCTAGACTCGACTTCGGCCAAGGAGTGTGGAAGGGGGATTCCTATAGGCAGTCGGCTCTGATACCAACTTGTGATGCCCCCGATTCAATCGTCACTAATCATGCACGCAAATATGTACGATCAAGATCAGGGACTCACGGGAAGATATCACAACACAACTCTAGAACATAAATAAGTCATACAAGCATCATAATACAAGCCAGGGGCCTCGAGGGCTCGAATACAAGAGCTCGATCATAGACGAGTCAGCGGAAGCAACAATATCTGAGTACAGACATAAGTTAAACAAGTTTGCCTTAAGAAGGCTAGCACAAACTAGGATACAGATCGAAAGAGGCGCAAGCCTCCTGCCTGGGATCCTCCTAAACTACTCCTGGTCGTTGTCAGCGGGCTGCACGTAGTAGTAGGCACCTCCCGAGTAGTAGTAGTCATCGTCGACGGTGTCATCTGGCTCCTGGACTCCAACATCTGGTCGCGACAACCAGGTAGAAGGGATAGGGGGAAAAGAGGGAGCAAAGCAACCGTGAGTACTCATCCAAAGTACTCGCAAGCAAGGAGCTACACTACATATGTATGCATTGGTATCAAAAGGAATAAGGCTATCATATATGGACTGAACTGCAGAATGCCGGAATAAGAGGGGGATAGCTAGTCCTGTCGAAGACTACGCTTCTGGTAACCTCCATCTTGTACCAGGAGAAGAGAGTAGATGGTCAGTTCACCAAGTAGCATCGTGTAGCATAATCCTAACCGATGATCCTCCCCTCATCGCCCTGTGAGAGAGCGACCACCGGTTGTATCTGGCACTTGGAAGGGTGTGTTTTATTAAGTATCCGGTTCTAGTTGTCATAAGGTCAAGGTACAACTCCAAGTCGTCCTGTTACCGAAGATCACGGCTATTCGAATAGATTAACTTCCCTGCAGGGGTACACCACATAACCCAACACGCTCGATCCCATTTGCCCGGACACACTTTCCTGGGTCATGCCCGGCCTCGGAAGATCAACACATCGCAGCCCAACCTAGGCACAACAGAGAGGTCAGCACGCTGGTCTAAATCCTATGGCGCAAGGGTCTAGGCCCATCGCCCTTTGCACACCTGCACGTTGCGAACGCGGCCAGAAGCAGAACTAGCCCCCTTAATACAAGAGCAGGCTTACGGTCCAATCCGGCGCGCGCCACTCAGTCGCTGACGTCACGAAGGCTTTAGCTGATACCACGATGTCGAGTGCCCATAAATGTCCCCGCGTAGATGGTTAGTGCGTATAGGCCAGTAGCCAGACTCAGATCAAATACCAAGATCTCGTTAAACGTGTTATTCTGAAATAACCACGGACGCCGACCAGGGCCAGGCCCACCTCTCTCCTAGGTGGTCTCAACCTGCCCTGTCGCTCCGCCTCAAAGTAACAGTCGGGGGCCGTCGGGAACTCAGGCCCACCACTACCTGGATGGAGCCACCTACCACTTCAGCCACCATCTCCAAACAGTATCACCGGTAATGTAATAGTGTAAAGTATATAGTATATGCCCGTGATCACCTCCCGAAGTGATCACGGCCCAGTAGTATAGCATGACAGACGGACAAGAGTGTAGGGCCACTGATGGAATACTAGCATCCTATACTAAGCAGTAGGATAGCAGGTAAAGGTAACAACAATAGTAGCAAGGACATGCTATGCAGCAGTATAGGATTAACTGAAAGCAGTAACATGCTACACTACTCTAACGCAAGCAGTAGAGAGAAGAGTAGGCGATATCTGGTGATCAAAAGGGGGGGCTTGCCTGGTTGCTCTGGCAAGAGAGAGGGGTCGTCAACACCGTAGTCGATCAGGGCAGCAACGACGTCAGTCTCATAGTCTACCGGAGAGAAAAGGGGGGAGAAACAATAAATATAATGCAAACAAAGCATCACAAAACATAAAGAGGCAATACGCGGTCCTAGGGATGACCTAACGCGGTGCTACATGTTACAGACAGAGCGAGAAAATATCTGTGGATATCTCCCGGGCTTTGGGCATTTACCGAACGGACGATCCGGAGGGGGAGGTTCCATGTTTGTTGCGTTGGAGGCATGTGATGGATGGATGTGAAGCATATTCAGACTCATCTTATTTTTCTGATCATTTTTCATATACAAATCTTTTTCATCCGAGCTACGGTTATTTTTGTATGAATTTCCAAAGTTTTAACAGTATTCTAGAATTTTGTGTTTAATTTAAATCCAAATTGACCAAGTCAATGTGACTAGTCAAAAGGAGAGGTGGTGGCCCATATGACACTGATTTAATAATTTCCAAAATACTTATCTAATCTATTTAGATGGGACCCACTTGTCATTTGCTAAAAGGGCTAATTTGCACCAAACTAATACTAAGCTAAACATAGACTAATTAACAAGGGCCGGTCATTAGTGGACAGAGTCCAGCCGGCCACACACGCACTACACAGAATACATAGCTAGGGGTTACTTATGTTCATGTTAACAGAACAAGGCATTTTGCGATTTTCATAGAATTTAGTCCATGCCATATTTGAATTTGGTCCAATGGAATAATTTGGAGGTTGTCATGTGAACTCCTAACACAAATTAATTTCAACGAAGTTAGACTTTGTTTGACCATAGTTTTGTTGCCATCTAGAGGCTAAGAAGGTAGAAACAGCAAAAGCTAGCCAGCCGCCGTTGGATGCACGCGCGCGCGTGACGGCGACGAGCTTTAGGAGCGGCGGCGACACACGTGAATGTATCTACGGGGTGCAATTCGAGAAACGGCTCAACCCATTCGAACGAGGGCACCACACTGCGTCCGTAGGTGGCACGGTTGCGAGCTAGAATGGCCGGAAGTGGCTCGAACGACAACGTTCGACGGCGGTGACGGCTCTGCCGTAACGAAAACGAACCAACGAGGCATGAGGAGGAGCGAGAGGAGGTCGAGAAGGACCATGAGCTCACCTAGGGGGCGCACGGGGTCCCGTTGGTAGCTTAGTAGCAGCAGACATACGTGAATTCGACGGGAGCTCCGACGACCGAAGCGTGAAGAAGCGGTCGATCCCGGCGTTGTGGCGATGACCTGCTCGAACTACTCCTCGGAGTCGATGAAGACAAAGCAGACGCAGCTTCAGGCGAGGGCCTGAACCGACGAGGTGGGCGATGGCCACACGTACGGAGGAGGCTATGGCGACGACAACACGGGCATGTGTGGGAGAGAGCGAAGCGGCGCGAGGAGAGGGGAAGTGGGGAGGCGCTAGGGTTTGCAGGGTGTCTAGCTCGGCCTTATCCGACAGGGGAGCCATGGGATGGCCGGCACGCGTCCATCCGCAGCCACGGCGGCCAGATGCGCGCCACGGTCTCCTGTGAACAGGAAGGAAGGAGAAGGCACGACTGGGCTGGGCCAATTGTGCATTGTGGACGTAGAGCCCAGTCCAATAGGTAAGTTTGTCCATTTCCCTTTCTCTTTTTTTTATGTTAATCATTTTGTCTTAGTTTTCTATTTAGTTTACATAGCAAATGAGTTTTGCTTGGACTCAAACTTTGCAAACAATTACTATGCAATATTCTGGAGTGTCGCACAAAGTTTGGGGGCATTTGGAATTGTATAAGTATTTGTTTATTTTGAAGAGGCTATTCTTATTTATTGTTGGACCACTTTATAACTTCCTAGGTGTTAATTGGTGACTCAAATGATGTTGACTTCAATGTTACAATTGGTCAGAAGAATTTTAGAATAATGCAAACATTTTAGTTTACTGTTTCGAGAAATATTATATTTGACTATATTTTAAATTTTGAAATTGGCTTTGATTTTTCTTGAGTGGCAATTTGGCTTAGTTAAACTTGATAACGTGGCCCCATTAGTGTGAGATCACTGTAGTATGATTCTCGGGGTGTTACACCTGCATACGCATATTGACTCCTTTTTGTTAGACTCCTGCGAATTTTATTTGATCCTCTATTCGGCTTTTCTTCTCGAACGCCAAACAGAGCATCAGGGGCTACTGTCTATGCGGTAATATTATTTACACATTCTTTACTTACCTCAAAGCTTGTTAAAAGGCTAGTACAAGTTTTAGTTAGTCCGCTCTTGGCGGACTGAACCTTCTGGACCACCGCACTCATAATGGTGCGGTGCTCCTCGTCGATGGACGCGCCTTGGAGCGCCTCCAACATATTGTCCGGCGCCTCCGGTTGGACGGGGGTCACGGTGGGCTTGCTCCTCTTGGAAGGAGGTCCCCCACCGGACTCTGGAACCTTTGAAGGTTCCGGAGCGGTGTCCGGCCTAGAGCCGGACTTGGAGCCCTGGGGGGTTTCATCCCCTTTACTCCTGGAGTTTGGGAGGTCGCCTTGCGGCACCTCCAGGACCACCTCCTCCCAGCTTGGAACCTGTCGGGACAACACTTCGGTGTCGTACGTAGGGCGGGGGGAGGAAGCCGTCGGAAGCGAGTTCACATCCGACGAGTCCAGTGAGCCGGTCGACGACGCGTCGAGCCGGTCTTTGGGTGGGCTACATAAACATATTCAACATAAGGGAAAGTTGTGCATTAAACGAATGCTATTAATTACTCTGGTATCCGGATACTTACGATTTTGCCAAGGGCTTGGCCCTGGGCAGCCACTCCTCTCCGCCGTCGTCGGCGTCGGTGGAATAGTCCGGAGGAAGGGTTTTCCCCTTCTTGGACCCTTCGGCCTCCCTAGTTGGGGCGGCCTTCCTTTTCGTCTCTCCTCCTGCTGGAGGGGGAGAGGTCTCTTCTTCCTCCTCGTCTTCACGGGAGGAATTCTCCTCGGAACCATCGGATGATGGATCCGACACCTCCTGGCGTCGGGCACTCTTTCGAGTCCCCATGGCCTTTTTCGCGGCCTTCTTCTCCGGCACCACATAGGGTGCCAGAACCAGCAGCTTCGTCAAGCGAGCGTCCACTGGACCTTCGGGCAAAGGAGCCGGACATTTGATCTGTCCGGACGTCACCTGCCAATCCTGTCAAAGGTAAGGGAGCTTAGATCCCGCATAGAGTCAAACTATGAAAAACTGATACCCCGTAAAAGGAAAAAAACAGCCTACCGCATGAGAATGACGCTGCGTACTGAATCCGCGATCCTCGGTAGCGGATGCGGGGGCCTCGGCACCCTTGAAAAGCACCTTCCAGGCATCTTCGTACGACATGTCGAAGAGCCTGCTCAGAGTTTGGTGTCGCGCCGGGTCGAACTCCCACAGATTGAAAGCCCGTTGTTGACACGGGAGGATCAGGCGGATGAGCATAACCTGGACTACCTTGACACGTTTGAGCTTCTTGTCCACCAGGGTTTGGATGCATGTTTGGAGTCCGGTCAGCTCTCCTTTTTACCCCACGACACGCCCGTCTCCTTCCAGGAGGTAAGCCGCGTAGGGGGTCCGGATCGAAACTTGGGGGCTGCGACCCATTCGGGGTCGCACGGCTCGGTGATATAAAACCACCCCGATTGCCACTCCTTCAGGGTCTCCACAAAGGAGCCCTCGAGCCATAAGACGTTGGCCATCTTGCCCACCATGGCGCCTCCGCACTCCGCCTGGTTGCCGCGCACCACCTTCGGCTTGACATTGAAAGTCTTGAGCCATAGGCCGAAATGGGGGTGGATGCTGAGAAAAGCCTCGCACACAAAGATAAAAGCCGATATGTTGAGGACAAAGTTCGGGGCCAGATCGTGGAAATCCAGGCCATAGTAGAACATGAGCCCCCGGACAAATGGGTGAAGAGGGAAGCCCAGTCCGCGGAGGAAATGGGGGAGGAACACCACCCTCTCATGGGGCCTAGGGGTGGGGATGAGCTGCCCCTTTTCGGGAAGCTGGTACGCGATGTCGTTGGACAGGTATCCGACCTTCCTCAGCTTTTTGATATGTCACTCCGTGACGGAGGAGACCATCCACTTGCCTCCCACTCCGGACATGGCTAGAGAAGGTTGAGGTGGGAGTGCGGACTTGGGCGCTGGAGCTCGAGTGCGCAAGAATGGATAGGCAAAGGAGGAAGAAGGCATAGGTGAAAGGGTGGATCCTTATCCCCTTATATGGGTGGACGCAACTACATGTCCCCACCAGCCTGGTAAAACTCGCTTATCTCCAAGCGCCATAATCAATGGCGCGGTTGGGTTACCCACGCCCGTATTGATGAGAATCTCGGAATAAGGGGACACAATATCTGCTTTGACAAGACGTGCCAAGGAAATCGCCTCGCATGACGTGCTGAGGTGGGATAATGAAACAACTCGGATAAAGGCTTGGCCGTGGTGTGTCACACTATGGAATACGTCAGCAGATTAGATTTGTGTAAATATTATTCTCTCTATGAAAATATGTGGAAACTTATTTTGCAGAGCGGGACACTATCTTTGTGTTCAAAATCTTCTATGAAGTACATGGAGGAGGAACCCGCCTTGCAATGCCGAAGACAATCTGCGCGCCGGACTCGTCGTCATTGAAGCCTGGTTCAGGGGCTACTGAGGGAGTCCTGGATTAGGGGGTGTCCGGATGGCCGGACTATACCTTCAGCCGGACTCCTGGACTATGAAGATACAAGATTGAAGACTTCGTCCCGTGTCTGGAAGGGACTTTCCTTGGCGTGGAAGGCAAGCTTGGCGATATGGATATGTAGATCTCCTACCATTGTAACCGATTTGGTGTAACCCTAACCCTCTCCGGTGTCTATATAAACCGGAGGGTTTTAGTCCGTAGGACAACATACACAGCAACAATCATACCATAGGCTAGCTTCTAGGGTTTAGCCTCTCCGATCTCGTGGTAGATCTACTCTTGTACTATCCATATCATCAAAATTAATCAAGCAGGACGTAGGGTTTTACCTCCATCAAGAGGGCCCGAACCTGGGTAAAACTTCGTGTCCCTTGCCTCCTGTTACCATCCGGCCTAGACGCACAGTTCGGGACCCCCTACCCGAGATCCGCCAGTTTTGACGCCGCCAGTCATTGACCACATTGACCACGCCGCGCCGAGAGCACCACCGCGGTGGACGACGGCGAGGCCTAGGAAAGGGACGACATGGAGTCGAGGAAGATGCGGCAGTGGAAGCCCGCGCGGAGAGGAGTACGAGGGTTCACCGGTTCGGCTGCGGTGTGAGGCTGCCGTTGCCGCAGAATAACAGGGGGTGTGGGTGAGTAGAGGGATGCCGTGGCCAGCGGTGGGAGTAATAGGGGGCGCTGAGGCCTACACGGCAGCACAGCCGGCCACGGGAGGCGGGAGTAGGCGGTCCCGCCGGCGCTGCTTTGGCGACTGGAGCAAGAAGATCAGAGATTGAAGAAACACGACGGCCGTTGGATTGACATCCAACGGTTACATCTGCTAGAATCGTTTGTTGACGTATATAATAACTAAAAAAATCTTGCATATGCGTCAACTAAACAGGCCCACAAGTCAGACCACTCCCTCTTTTTTAATAATTTATATATAGCTCATGGCAACTTCTTATGCAATTTATTGCAGTCGTTTTTTTGGTTGGCCAGGGCCAATTTCGCATATTTCTGTGGGTTCCAAACTATTTTTAATATCGAAATGTCGAGCCGGATTTAAAGTACTTTGAAAATATATTTAAATTAGGTTAATGCCCAGTGAAATAGGAATGTGAAAATGTGAAAAAATTCAGAAATTATAAAGTAACTAGTCGTCAACCCGTGCATTCGCACGGGCTAGTTTATAAAAAAAATATTAAGTATATCTTTTTTCTTAAAGTTGATAAAAAATATATAATTTCATTTGAGTACATATAACTAATCTCTAGTATATCAGTACCACCACCACTGGTTACCAGCTCGTCAAAATTTTAAGAATATAAAATTTTCATTTACGAATAGTCTAAATTTGAATATACGACCAGAAATGGCAACATATTACAAAAATATTATTGTTCATAAACATGAATTTTTCTATATTGCCGAGATAAAGAATATTACAATATTTTAGACATATTACAAAAAGATTATTGTTTGTAAACGTGCATTTTTCTACATTGCCTAGATAAATATGGTTACAATATTTTAGACATATTAGATTGAACATAGCGAAGCATAGAAGAATAAACATGAGATCTCTAGAAATATAAGACCATCTTGAAAATAATTTAACAACCATATGTTCCTATATACCTCGCTAGTTGGTCTACCAGGCTTGCCATAAGAAAAAGTAGTCAAAATGGCATATAGTGTGTTGACTTCTACCACAAATGCATGCCTACATGTTCCAACCCAACTAAGAACAGCTTCACCACGAAAATGGGCATTTTATTAGGTAAAACTTTTAGTGTACCCAGCTATCTATTGAAACACGATGGGGTTTCTTATGCAAAAAAAAAACGATATGAAATTTCAGCGACCATCTTATATTTTCCACCAAAGCAACCATGCTCTCCATATCTTCGTTCTCGGGATCGGCAACTAATCTAAGTGTTGATTATAGAATTCAGTACAGTTTTATAACACCAAAGAACATGTACTTGGCATCTAGAATTAAGATGAAGATACAACGTAGTGTGTGCTCATGTAGATGAAAACAAAATCCATAAAGATTGATGATGTGGATGTCGTACTGAAAACTTATTTATTAACTCTAGGGGATATAGCACTCATATTTTTTATGCATCGTTCAGACTAAAAGAGACATGACATTTCCATTTGCTTAGATATTGCGTGTTCTGAAAAGGAAAGAGAAATATATCAACAATAAGCAGTTTACAATTTATCTACAAATTATGTAATGGAACCGGCATGATAGAAACGCCACTGTATCTTTCTTTGAACTTTATTACAACATGTAACACATGGAGCAGTTATCTCCAGAGAAGGGAGCCCGAACTTTTATTACTTAATAATTAAAATTATGGTAATGGCAACATGGCACATCAGATTCTTGGAACCTATAAACAAGAATACCCACACAATATAATTCTATTGAAGTAGTGGCCAGAACTTTTTAGTACTTAATAATTAAGAATACGTTAATGTCAACATGGCACATCAGATTCTTGGAACCTATAAACATTAATACGCCCCCTCGGCACTATGCAAATGTGTACATACATCATGTGAGACACAGTATACACTTGAAGATGATGTATACCACTTGATGGCTCCTCCTCGCCGCCGCGCACCTTCAAGTATGATCTGGCCCGTCGCGCGCGGGTTATGCGTAGCAGATTCTGCAGGTGCAACCTATAAAATCTAGAAAATATTATTTGGAAATGTTGAGATATTAAGTATTTGGAAAATAAAAAGATCATAATATGGTTTTCACATTTATTGTTTAGATCAATAGTAGTTATGGACAATATTGTAAAACATGCTCTAAAAAATCTGAATGTAACTTGGTCTTGAAATAAATAAATCTGGAATTAACTTTAGTGTATAACCCTAAGAGTTTATTCTTGATGGCTTGATCTGTTGCACGATACAGTGGAGCTGCTAGGAGTGGGCCAGCAATTAGGTCCTCCAGATCATGTAAAATTCATAGGGAAGTTCTTTGTACCTATTTAGGGCTTTACTTTAACCACTCAGATGGAACATGAAGGATGTAATAGGAGAAAAATATCAGTATAAGCATCCATAGCACGACACCCCATTCAATCATATAGTGTTATAGCTTTTGTCTGTATGTTTGAGCAGATACTTCGGTTCCTTTATTAGGGAAAAAACTACCCAGAGTCCAAAAATATGCTTACAATCTATAAGAAATAAGGTCCAGCTTTGCAATATATTTGGTTTTATATAGATTAGATCAAATGAACTACATGAGACATCATCACATATACCACCAAATTGTTCCCAAATGGCAAATATAGGAGTACATTAAAGCACATGGATTAGTACGTTGATAGATAAATATGTATTAAACCCTCCAAAGAACTGTCGTGTACACCACACCATGCACTGCATTGATGCATTAGCCAAAATTAAAGCATCACTTCATTTCGGCAGGAGAAAAATAGGTCAGCATGCGTGGCTGATGCAGACAGTTTATGTGATGAACTGAACAAACCTGATCTTGTATCTTATTTCCCACCTAGTTTGAAATTAGTATATCACATAAGCACAAAAATAAACTAACCGCACCGACAGATTACTCTACTGATAGATTTCTCAATAAATACTCCAGTGATGGATTGCAAGATATATCTTCACTTCATGGGTGCATGTATATGCTAACTATTGTTCCTTCCAGAAGCTACTCAGGAGCACGTCCTTGATCTGTGCTAGACCTATATATTACATTGGATACATATGGGAGAAAGATCATTGACCGTGGACGTGAGGGATTTCTGTAAAGGTGAAATAACCGATTAAGCTACGTAATATTACACGATTAGTGTTTACCTAAAGAGCCAGTGTGCATACATATTAGCCTCCTCTAGCTGTTTATATGAACTCTACATGCACAACCGAGTACTTTGATGATACTAATTCACTTAGCAGCATGGTCTTATTTGGTCCTTTGGACATCAGGATGACGCTGCATGAGAACAGGCTGACGACCTCCAGCGTTGATGACCCTGAATGGCGATTCATAAATCTGGAAAGAAACAATCTTTAGCGTGGGAGATGAGAGATTACATGGTGTTAAATATTACCGTATTAGAGAAGGAAAACAATACAAATTTCTAGATGTAATTATGTATCATGAAATTTACTTTTTATTGTAACGTGATGCAAATCCTTTTTTCTAACGCATGATGGTTGCATCTCAGCAGATCTACCTAGGCTATTCTACAATTTGAGCCGATATAACTTGGCTATGTAACTTTAGATTCAAATCTAAACCACCAATAGCAAGGAAGAGAAAAGTTCAAAGGTGTAGAGATAGGTAAATTTACCTGCTATGGAGGACAGAGAATCGCATGTGAAGAGAACCTATCAGTGGGGAAACAATGTGACAGATCGGAGCGATGGAATCCCAAGGATTTGAGACGAGGCAACGATTAGTGGAGAGCCACGATTGCAGCACCGGATTGAGGTGATCATCAAGACAAATATGTTATGTTGTGTTGGCTTGCGATGGGGAGGCAAGACGAAGGATGATGGAAGTAGATAGATAAAAGCGAGAGGGCGGCAGCAGCGAGTTCAATCCATGGGAGCAGTCGTACGGAGGGAGACATGGGACGTCGATGTGAGATTGAGGGTGTGCGCTAATCTACCGACCCAAAGTGATTTACATGCGTCTAGCCCAACACCTTCAACACGGATGACGGCGGCGCCCAGGCCTACGATGCTGCCGCTCGCCACATCCACGGCAGACAGGCCAAGGTAAACTTCCCCGACACTCGCAGGGCGAACCGCAGAAGCAGAGCCGCGCCAACACCACAATGTCCCCATGCGCCTACGAAGACGGCGACGTACTCTGCCGGTGCCTTATGCGGCAGCGTAGGCACGGGTGGAACATCAGGTCGTGATGTCCAAGCGGCCTGAACCGATGGCCTATTTGAACATGGATGCATTCCTTGTTCTATGACGTGGTGTTTCTCAAAAAAAAGTTATATGACGTGTGTTAACAGGAATACTTATATTCGTTTAAAAAAACCATGGATGCTTATTGGAGAAGGACTCTTTCTTTAATCTTGATCGTTATAACTTGTACCCACGTGATGGACGGCTAGTGTTATTTTTTTCTATAATGTGATTTCCATATGTGTAGACTGCGTCATGTTTTTTTAGCCCGTGGGGCTATAGATACATAGAGAGATGGGAGTTTTAAAACGTGATTTCTATATGTGTAGACTACGTCATGTTCTTTTAGCCCATTGCAAGATAGAAAAGATAGGATTTTTTTTCACCTCAAAGAGAAAAAAGATAGGAGTTTTCTCTATCTAGGATTTTATAGGTTGATCTACACCGTGATAATTTGGTCCCACCAGATTAACGGTTCCTAATTATTGATTAACGTCAATTTCTTGGAAGTCTGTAATTAGTATAGGTATAGATATAGATAGATTGCCAATTTGTCATCTGTTTTTATATTTACAACTCATTTCATATTACTTTCAAGATTTGTAGGCGTCTTGAAAGAGTTGGAGCCCATCAGGGCGTAGAAAAATAAGTAGGCCTGGATTGGGTATTCTTCAGAAAAAATAAATTGGGCTCATTTTCACAAAGAAAAAATAGCTGGGCTAGACACATGGTGAACATAAAATATAAGCATGGGCTAGACGGGCCACAGCCCAGTTCAAACCCTACTCCGTCTCAACAATACCAAACAAAAAAAGTACTGCTTGAGTAGCTAGGTCCCAAGTGTCAGCCGATCTTGTGTTGTTCTCTTGTCTATTGACTATATACGCTCACAATGTCGTGGGTCCCAGATGTCAAGAAAACACTAGGAGGAAGCATTTTATTTTTCCATACGCTTATGTGGTGGGCCCCTACTGTCATCCTCTCCACGTACTTCTGCCGATTCCTGTTGTTTGTTGACCATGTTGACAACGCGAAAGGGCGGCGCCGCGGCGAGCGCACCAAAGCGCGCGGAGGACGTCGGCGTTAACGATTTTGGAGACGGTGGGGTGGCGATGCGTGCGCTGAGGCGCAGCCAGCCATGGGAGGCGGAAGCAGGCGGCCCCGCCGATGCTGGTTTGGTTTTGGCGGCTGGAGGAAGATAGGACTGAAGAAACACGACAGACTATAAAAGCAGCAGGAGTACTTAACAACCTTAACTGAAACCAGCACGAGTACTTAACAACAAAAGCTGAAAGCAGTAGAGTACTTATACAGGTTCAACCGTACAAAGCACACCTCGAACAGTGCTACTTTGCCTACAGTTAACCAAGGGTGAGGCCGCCAAGCCCCAGGACAAGGCCCAGGCGCCACCTCGCATATCCACAACCTTCTGAAAGCGGCTTCATCTCGCAACGTGGTCAATAAACATGATATTCGCTTTAGAGCCATGGAAAAGCATGAACATAATCTTCTGTCCTATTCTCCAAGATGGACGGGCCTTCATTATTTGAGACCACCCATGAATAAGTATCTTTTCACCTCCAAGGGGAATTGAGTAGGTCGACATAAACATCATGTTGTAACCAAGCGCAAGTCTGACCCGACCATGGTCAGGCATCTGTATAGGAACAATAGAACTCGGCAGTTCCTGTTTCAAGAAGATCATAGCTGTAAAACTGTGTATAAGCAATAGTTTATGAACAACATATATAACAGAAAACAGCTCGTACCATAAGTTTCTCAACACAGTTGTACCTGTTCAACGAGTGCAGCAGTGGCACACATATCCCATGTGGCCTTCCACCAATGAAACGCCCCACAAGGACCTCAAGACGATCAATAAAGTGTAGGAACTTGTGGATGTCGATCCAGTCAACTTCAGTGCCATTTGTAACAGCCGAGTTATTACAGAGTAACGAACGAGCAGACTGCTTAACTTTGAAAAAACCTACACGTGATACCAATTATAAGAAAATATTAGTTAGAAGTAGCATCTTCGTGAGAGATTCATTGCTACTTCTAAAGTTAAATTGTGATTAGTTAGACAGAATAGGTGCATTAAGAAGTAATCGAGGCAACAAGTAAGAACCAGATACAAAACTAACATGGATGAACAATTGGAATGACGTCGGGGTGGAAGATCACAGTGAAGATGAGACCAGGTTCTGGTATTTCCATCAACATTCGTGCGCCAACTTTCAGTCCGTAACACTTGAGAAAGTTTATCCAAGTTCAGCCATAAAAAAAGCAGCGATCTTCTTAGTTCAGGAACCCAACTCGGAACTTATATCCATGGCTTGTCTTCACTATGCCCATTAAACTAGTGTATTCAGTTATGGCAAGGCAGAGTACATGTGTTCTGACAGAGCAAATAATACACTGCAGGAAAAATAATATGAGAACACAACATGTTCAAAAAAACCCCACCCTCCCGGATAGAAAAGAGGATTCTAGGAACATACTGTGCGCGTTTCAAAATGGTGTGTTAGGATGAGAAGGAACAAGTGTGGCATCTCGCCGAGGACGCAGAAACCTGTAGGGTACTCGCACTTTGGGCACTGCAAATGAAACACACTAGATTCAGTAGGAAGAAAAATGCATCAACGGCGGCGGCTGCCATCCTAGGATTACCTGCGACCAAGGGACATGGATTTATCGGGGATGGATGAAGAATTCGTACTTGGTTCTCCATGAGAAAACCCTATGCAATCACCGAGATGGGGTTTTCTGTGAACAAGCAGACGAGGGAGAAGGGGATTCAGGCCCAGTGAAATATTGCCGCTTTGTCCGTCCAGCTTACTACTAAAACTGGAAAGGGGGGTTGTGATTTGATGGCTCAATGGGCATTACTGCGGCGCTACGACCGGGGTGTGTCTACCGTGAAGTTGTGCACTCTAATTTGTGCATATGGCACGTGGACCCCGTTGCCAGTTGCCCCACATATCATTGAAAGGAAGTAGAAAGACAGGAGTAACTAGTTACACATAAATATATTTTTTTGACAGCAAGAAACTCCCTCTGTAAAGAAATATAAAAATATTTTATATCACAGGCTCACCTTGCCGAGAAATATACTCCCTATGCAACGCACGGGCATTATGGGGGTTCAGCTTTTTTATGGGGGTTCAGCTGAGAATATAATACTTAGATAGGCTCACGGTTCTCGACTTTGGGCCGCAGACTGACCCTGCATGTTTGGGGGCCCATGTGTTCTACCTCAGCGCCTTTCATATTGCAAGCGATCGGTATGATGCTGGTTTTAGATGCTATCGCAAGGCGAATACACAAAATTGAATAAAGCACGGCAGCTATTGGAATGAAATCGAAAGACAGTTCCTAACCAGCAATCAGAGTTGCAATTCTATCAACGATATACCATGTGATAAATAATACTGTCGTACTACTTATACACACAGGACACTTGTTTCGCCATGCCAGATTATTACATCAAAATCTCTTGGAGGATAGATCAGTTCGGCAGTTGCGTGCTGCTACTAAAGAATTTCAAAGTTGATCTGGACCAGCTCTCCTTGCCGAGAAAGTTCGATTTTGACATCATCCCCTACCGCAAGATATGCTTTAGATTTGAACCTTGACCATCCTTTAGCATCAATCATCATGCGGCCATCCTTTGTACTTATGGTATATTGAGCAGGTTCATTGACACCAAGGCTGCGCATGGTAAGAGAAACTTGGCCGCGGTCGCCCGGATTGTTGAACGACTCCCTCGTTGCTCTAGGAATTCTCTGTTTGCAAACATGAATACATACCCAAACAGTTAGATCAACAGAGTGAATCATGTGAAACAACATGGAAAGAAAAAAGAATGAAGCACTTGGGCGGCCAATGCTTACCAAGAAGGTGGACATGTCGGTTTTTGTAAGGACTTTGGTATATGAAGTGCGAACTACAGCCCAGTCTATTGCCGGTGCAACTGCACGGGCCGGAGCAGATGCAAGTGCAAGTGCTGGTGCAGGTGTCGAAGTCACTGCTGCTGCCGGAGATGGTGCTCCTTGTAGAGCTGGTCCCGGTGTCGGAGTAGGTGCCGGTGTCGATGCCCGATCCTCCAGTAGATCAGAGTGATCCACTGACGCGGTCGGTGCCCAATCCTCAGCTGGATCAGACTGAGCTGTTGCCGCTATCAGTGCTAGAGCAACTGCCGGTGCTCGATCTGTGCGAGACAGCGGTGATCGTGTCTGGTCGGCTATGATCAGCTTTCTAACTTGACTAGGATCCGTGACCGTGATCCAATTTTTTTCTTCATTTCTTTTAAACACGAGAAGGACTAATTATGGCATTTTTGTTAAACCAAAATGCAGTTCATCATAGGGATTCAGGTTGTACTCACACAACAGACTGATCCAATTTTTTCCAGTAATATAAGTGATGGACAGTGCCTTCGTTACTGACACGACATAAGAAGTGAAACCTGCAAAAATAGCCATCGTAGAGCAAACCAAACGGTTTATTCTGTGATGAATGTCACATGGCAAAACCTGCATCGTAAAATTGCAGGAAAAGAAAGAAAACATGACATTAAATCAATAAGATTTAGACAGTAAATCAATAAGATTTACTTGATGTGACACGAGTGAATCCTTACCAGGAAATCACTATGTTGAAGTACTAAACAGAAGATTGATCGTCCAACTACGCGTGGCATGCAGGGGCTCCGCCTACTCCCACAAGCAGGATAGTCCAAAGGTTGTGACAAATCGTATGGACCGAACATCCATGGGACTGGAAATCCTTGTGGGTGCGATAAACCCTCCAATGCATACAGATATTGGAGTATAACCATAATTGATAAACCATCCTCACAAAAAATATGATCTGGATACTTCAAAATATACAGACTGAATTGAGTGGACAGACATTAACATAGACCGTTCTCAGGACTGACCACACACCAAAAGCGGCAGTACTAATAAACCATACAGGGTTCACAAACACAAATCAAGTATTAAACAATAGTACTTACTACATACAAGCAAAGTTGCACTAACTAAACTCTATAGACTATTTCTTGCCACCGACCTACGGGATGAACCCCGCATAACTGACTAGGCCATGGACTTCGTGTGAGATGTCTACATGCACCATCACCATCTTGTCAACCTTGGAGAACCTAACAGAGTGGTCTTTCCACTCATAAACATGATGATGAAGACAAGCCGCATCAGATTTGTTGGGAAGCTTTACAAGAGCCACACCATTCATAATCGAAGGCACAACCAGGAAATTGTTGTGGTCAAGTACAGCCTCGAGAACACGCCTAACAACAATGCTACAGGAAAACACTAGTTCAGGACACATGGCGACAAGGACACAGCAGCTGGATAGTTCAGTAGTAGAACTCATCATCAGGTCGTCTAGTTCACATGGCATGACTTTGAGAACTTCATCTCCACCGCGGACCTGGTTCTAATTCAAACAGAAACCATATTTTATTACTACCTCCGTTCAGAAATATAAGATGATTTTCGATATTATACTCCATATATGACTACATATACGCATACAAATGAGTGAACAAAGACACTAGAACATGTCTTCAAAGGCATGAGAGCAGAGGGATTACATGCAATATCCATAACACAAGTTACTCAGGCAAATATACCCTCTTAAAAGGTAGCATTGATGTTCATAAAGTACTCCCTCCGTCCCAAAATTCTTGTCTTAGATTTGTCTAGATACAGATGTAACAAGTCACATTTTAGTATTAGATACATCCGTATCTAGACAAATCTAAGACAAGAAATTTGGGACAGAGGGAGTAGTTGAAAGTAATCTATAATAAATCAGTGTGAACATCTCACATGTTTTGGTCAAAAGAGGAATTTAGAACCGTCATTTGGCACACTAAAATCACATGCAAGATCACCCAGAAAGTTGTACTACCAGTACTAGTACTGCGTGTTAGATGAAAAAACACGATCAAGATCGAGAAAAAGATCATCAACAAGAGACATTGCCTGGACTTGCTTAATGAGGGATCCCGGAGGGGGGGGGGCTTGGACAGGGCGATGTCTTTGAGCTTTTCTGTGGTAGTCTTGGTGGGGTGCTTGCGCTTCTTTGTACCATGAGCCTCGACGGTTTTGGCCAGAGCCATAGACATCACGTCGGCCGGTGCTCCGACGTCCATCCAAGAGAGGAAGCTGAGAGAGAAGAGTGAAAGGAGGAACGAGATGAGGGAGAAGCGAAGCGAGTGGGGGTTTTCTTCAAGAGAGGAAGTTGAGAGAGAAGAGTGAAATGATGGTTGCTTCGTCCGTCCAACTTACTGCTGGAAAGGAGGGGGTTTTGTGATTTGACGGCTCATTGGGCATTACTGCGGAGGTTCGATCGGGGTAGTCTACCGTCACTCTACTACGGAGTAATTTAGTGCATGGCTGGTGGACCCAGGTGCTGGCTGTCCCACACGTCGGCGAAAGTGTGTAATTTAGTGCATGGCTGGAGGAGGATCCGCACGGTAGAGCGTGTCCACTGTTTTTCTGAACAAAAAATGATTACAGCAAGCGTTTCCACTCTTACGATGGAGGAGTGCAAAACACGGCAGCCACTTGAACATACACAGTGCTCCTACTACTAGGCATGTGCAGTGGTTCATAGGTCAGTACTACACAATCTTGTTGCTAGTGTAGTAATATATGACGATAACAAATGATGTTGTGCGCATGTCAACTACGCTTATATGTAACATAGTACCGCTTTTTCGACTCTCCGGTCGAGAATGAATGGTGAGATCAATGTTAACAGAACTAGGTCCACAGTGCACGGAGAGTACGGTGCTACAGTACTCCACGAAACATGAACCATATGAAGCACGAATAGTGTTAGGCAGGGTGTATGAAGGGTGCACGGGATGGGAGCAAAAGTTCCCTTCTCGACCCACTTTTGGGTGTTTGGCAGAGTGCATGAAGGGTGCATGAGTCTAGACTAGTAGGTGGACAAAAATACACGAAGAGGAAACAACTATATTGAACTGAGAATGCAACCAAACACACCCACACGCTTTGTGCTACAGTGACTGATCTGCACTGTCTGAGTTTGATCCAACGGTCATGTTGCGCCGAGACATGGACATGCCCATGCAGAGGGCGCCTAAACACCACCGAAGTCCGTCTGCTTCTCGAGGCGCACGACGTTGGTGATGCAGGGTGCAACCGCCCGTAGAGCCCGCTCCCGGTCGACGGGGGCCAGCTCGTCAAAGACGGCGTCCAATGGCACGAATGAATTCCAGTGACGGAACCCTGAAAGGATTCGTCCAGCAACGGCGATGGAAGCCCGCAACCCCTCCTTGTCCAGCTCAGCCCCCACCATCACGCGGAGACGGATCAGCTCCTCGGATATATAGGTGAAGAAGGAGACCAGGTCAGGAAGCCATAGCTCGTTGAAGTCGGCCGGGTGGTTGAACGGGTTTAGCCCGACGGCCGGCATCGTCGCGCTGGCACGACGGTAGGCATCGCGCAGCCGCAACACGTGCATGGCAACTTGGTTCACCAAGTGGCTGAGGCGATCCTGGACCTCGTCACGATCGGCCCGCTCGCGCTCCAGCCGGCTCCCCTGACGGCCTATCGTATCTCCCGCTTTCTGCAGCAACACCGCTGATGCCTCGAGCATCTTTGTGGTGGACGCCTGCCGCTTTTGAAGCTCCATGAACTCCCGCACATAACGGAGGAGCATGCCACTCATCTCCTCCTTGAGCTCACGGAGCTCCACGTCCTTGGCCCTAAGCTCCGCATCCTTGGCATGGAGCTCCTGTGTTAGGATCCTCACCTCAGACTCCGTGATCTGCTGCGCCGCCATGGCACCATGTAGAAGCAATGGGGAGAGGAAGCAAAGGGGGCGAAACGGCTGAAAGGCAATGCAATCTACGGGAAGGCGAAGGGAGCGGGGAATCTTTTGGTTTTCACCATGGTAAAACACCAGTCGACGACTTCTCACATCAGGGAGCAGTGGGTTTTTACAGGCGGAGTCATCGTGACTAATTGCTGCCGCGCCTGCTCCCGTCAATCAAAAAATTAAAAATCATGGTGCGCCTGCTCCCGTCAATCAAAAAATTAAAAATCCTGCCGCACCCAAACACCAGAGCAACGCCGCGGTGGATATTTAAATTTACCTACCGAAAAGTAGATAAAAAAAGGGGTGAAAAAACAAATGTGGCGGCGGCCTAGCTAATCGGTCGAACTAGCCCAACTAGCTAGCCACCGTGCTTCACTGATGTACTCGGCGGGAAAGGTGGTCTTTCGTGATTTGACGACTCATTTACTTGCTTCGGCACTACGACCGAGGAGGACCCAGAAAACGCGCGGTAGGGCGTCCCACGTCAGGAAGAATATATGCGTGCACCACCCGGGAGGACCCCGAAACCGCGCAGTAGGGTGTGCCACGTCTCGGCACGAAGGAAAAATGTGCGTGCAAAAATATACTGTATCAGACGTAGTACCTATGGTTCGACCTCGGGACCCAGCCAGTCGGTCGAAAACACCCCACTAGCCACACAGCTTCATCATGCAAATGTGGCACGAAGGATAGATGTGGTTAGCTCCGTCTCGACCAGCCACAACGTCTCTTGTTCTAGGCGATTCTTCTATTTTCCAAGCTTTTTTTAGTTGTAATAACACCATGGCAAGCTAGCGCCACTCTTCGTGTGTGCCCGTGTAAAGGTTAGACGATTGAGAGAAGATAGATTGAGATCGCAGACCTGGGACCCACCAGTAAGTGAGACTATGGTCATGCACATGTTGACGAGGCACTCCCTCTACTCTACTCAACGCAAGTACTGTATAAAATTAAGTTATGGGACAAAGCCAAGAACCGTTTGTTTTTTCAGGCTATCGACTTACGCTTTGTAGTCCAGGTTGCCACTTCGAATCTCGTCTTTCAGATTTGTTAGTTTTAGGTCCAAATTTGATTAATGACAAGTGGGACCCCAGTGTGTTGTTCCGATATTTCAGTGTAGGATGGTTTTTTTTAACAAACACTTTGCGCGCTTAGACAAGTAACGGCACGAGTTACACGTATTTTGCGAGTTTACGAACAAAAATGACAGCGGCATAGAATATCACATCCACCCCGCAGCTTAGATACTATGGTGATACGAGTTTTTACACTGTTGGAAGTGAGATTCAATGGCTTGGGAGTAGTCTTTGTAATTATGCGCAATTTCCAAACTCTCCAAAGGTTTTTTTGCAAATAAAACATTCAGGCCTCGTGTGTGCCGCTGCATCTTCGATCCAACGGCTCCCCGGTGCTCATATTAGGTGCTCCCCGTAGCTTAATTACCCGCTACGGTGATATGAGCATCTAGGTCGTATGATCAGTGATCAGACGACACATGCGTAGTACTTGTACTTTCTGCGCATTTCCCAAACTCTATCAGCCGTATATTGCAAAAACATTCAAACCTCCTACTGTGGGCCGTTAGATCTCAGTGAACTCATATCACCATAGAATCTACGGTGCGGGAGCACCTCACACTCTCCCGTGCGAGAAAACATAAGGTGCTATCGCAGCTTGGATGCTATGGTGAAACGAGCTTGGAGGTCGTTTGATCTGAGATCCAATGGCATCTAAGCAGTCTTTGTGCTTGTAAGCAGTGGCCGAACTCTTTTGGGGCTTTTCTGCAAAAAACCATTCGAACCACCGAGTAGGTGTTGGGTCACAAATCCAATGCCTCCGAAGAGCTTGTATCACCAAAGCATCTCAGGTGTGGTAGAACATGATATTCTTACATACAGGAGAATATGATGTCCTCCTTAGATGCTACGGTGATACAAGCTTCGAGGTCGTTGGATATGGGATCAAAGGGCATCCAAGTAGTTTTTGTACAAATTGTGTGCAATTCTCAAAGTCATCAAGGTTTCCTGCAAACATATAAAGACACATCATGTGAGCTGCTATATCTCAGATCTACAAGCTCCAAGCAACTCGTATCGGCATATAGCATCTAAGGTATGGGGGCACATGATATTTTCCTGGGGAGGAGGGTGGGGGTGCACAACCAATCGGTGGTTGGGAGGGTGGGGACAAATATAATCTAAACAACCCTAAACAGAGTTCCACAATTTTATCTAAGGTTGAGGGGTTGACCCTCGACAATCATACCTCCGCCTAAACACAACATTTGCATGTACTGTAGTACTAGACTTAATATTCATGTTTCAGTTTCATGTTCATTTTAAATATTGAACTGAGGACCATGGATGTCTTACATTTTACTCCCTTCGTTCCTAAATATTAGTCTTTTTAGAGGCTTCAAATGGACTGGCACATACGGATGTATATAGACATATTTTAGAGTCTAGATTCACTCATTTTGCTTCGTATGTAGTCACTTGTTGAACTCTCTAAAAGACTAATATTTAGGAATAGAAGGACTATTTTTGAATTCGTGTCATACATGGATTGTTTGGAAAAATAGATGCACTATACTTATGGATTGTTGTTGTGTTCGTGTGTGTGTGTCTCTGTGTGTGTGTGTGTGGTCATATGCTTGATACATACAAAGTTTTCTCACCTCCATATTGTTCATCTTTTAAATTTGAATTTGCATTGGAAAAATTACTAGGGATACAATGAAATGTGAAATCCACGTTGAGATCACTATATCACAAACTCACTCTAATTCAACAACTCGTCATAAATCAATTACCACATTGAGATTAGTATTTGCAAGGAAAATATGGGTATTGTAATACACATAGATTCGTTCGGCAACTTAAAAGGTTCCTTTCGTATTCTTGAATGGTAGGACCCAACGACGTACCAGCCAGACCTTGGCTCGAGTTGATCCTAAAAAACTGGGCTCGTGTCCTTCGGTTACGTGCGTGGTACGCACATTAGGCAACCCCAACCAGTCGAGCCTCAGCGTTTCAAGTCGAAATATCTGGCGGCCAGAATTCCAGCCCTAGGAAATTCCCCTCATGTCCCTTGTCCATAATGACTATCGATGAACAACAGAGGGATGCTTTAGTAACTAGAAAACGTTACCTACTGTGCCGAGCACGGTTCAATTCCCTCGGTCGCCGCTCGTCAAGGTCACCCGTCAGCTGCATTGCCTTGTAGTACTACCACTACACCAGGATGAGCACAGAATTGAGCCCGTTTGTTCGTGCCTAGTACTTGAGTTAATATATCAGGCAATGCACTGGTACGGAGGGATTATCCTTTTACTCTGCATATATAACTTGTCTGAAGTCCAACTAAGCAAAATGTTTGACCAAATCCTTTCTTAAGAAATACAACAGGACAGATGTATGGCTTGAAAATTTATTGCATGATGCATGTTATGATATTGTTTCGAATCCTGGATCTTAAATTTTAGAAAATCCAAAAGTGAGCATAAATTCTTTAAACTAAGCATGGTCACGTGATATGGCACAAATATTACTTCGTAAGTTTTTTCTTCAATTTGAGACAAGCTGCCTATGACAAGTTGCACAAATGAAGAGCCAAGGTATTTTGGAACGAAGACCTGTCATGTTAAGGCGAACACTTTCACTATTGAAACCATGGGCGTTTACGTGCCGCCATGAGTCCCCGCTTCTCGTCGGCAGGTGCCGTCCGAGCAAGCGTGTGAGTCGACAGGAGGCGTGTGAGCAGACCGCTGTGTCGGCTGTCAGGGAGGCGTGTGAACAGACTGCTGTGCAGGCTCACCGGGAGGCGGGCCCTTTGACCAGGCTCCGCCGCCCACCATCGTCCCAACTGCTCCCACTTTTAATATCGCCCGACCCGTAGTTTAAAATCAACCCCGCACTACCCGGTATCGCTACAATCCTCTCTCTTCCTCTCCGAATCTCCTGTCGTCTACCTCCAACTAGCCTAACCTAAACATATGCCATGCCGCATCATGATGGTCTACCCTTAGTGTTCCAATTTCCTGACGAAGACACCCAGCCGGAGTCTCAAGAACAGAAGGCGCTTTGGGACGATCTTGAACCGGCCTTGCGGGATGACGCCGCGCCTGTCCCAGCTCCCATTCCGGCTCCCGTCGCCCCGACTGCGCCAGCGCCCATCCCCGTGCACCTACCAGCGCATGTGCCTGCGCATGCACTGACGCGCACGCCCATGCCAGTGTCCGTGCACCTGCCAGCGCATGCGCCTGCGCGTGCACTGACGTGCACGGTCGTGCCGGTGCCCGTGCACACGTATGTCTCCGCCGCGCCGTTGACAGCGCCTGTCCCCGCGCGGGTGCCAGTGCCCCCCTCAGCGGCATGGATGGCCGTCGTCGACCGCTTCCTTGCACCAAGGCCAGTCGCCTCCTCCCGCCAATTGACTCGCTCCAAAGTCCATAACATTTTAGCCTTCCTTGAAGCTAGGCCAATGTCCAGGAGTACGCCAACAACGGCGCAAGACGCCGCCGTCGCCATCGGTCAGTGGCCCGACGACACACAGAGCACGACAGAGGAGCCGCTTCCCACCGCGAGACGCCCCCGCCACTGCCGCATAATCTAAATTTTCCAAGAAAAACATTCGGATTGCCATGCTTAAAATTTGAACGTTTATCATTTCCGTTTATTTTATATCGATCATCGTATAATTTAAAGTCGGAGTCAAACTGAACGAAATGTATGGTTTGATCGATTGAATGTTCTGCTAGAGCCATATCAAATTAAATATAAAACGTCATCAAGCTAGTACACACTCGCTAGTGTTGCTAGTACGTGAAAATGGTGCCGTGACTTGTGAACGCGTTCTTCCTGTTTGCCCATGTGTCTAACACAGAAGGGGAGGAGAGAGAGAGCACACATGGAACCCACCAGTAAGTGAAGGTGAATAGTACTAAAAATAATATTACATGCTATCCATTAATTAGGCTGTGGTAATATAAAAACATTATGTGAACAAAGAGGGTACAACAAACATTGTTATTCTACGTACGTTGCCTATTGACGTGCGGCTTGAAGGCCCGGTCGCATGTTCGATCCTCGTCCTTTATTTTTTTTAATTTGTATATGGGTCCAAATTTGTTTCATGACATGTGGGCCCCTCGGTGTGTAGTTTGTAGCACTTTAATTTGTGGGTCGAAATTTGTTCCATTCCAAGTGGACTATCAGTGTGTAGTTTTGTAGCTTATTTATAATAATTAGAGGGAACAACATAGTTTTTTCAATAATACCATGGTGCGACATTGAAGGCGAGAAAGGACGTGCGAGAGAGCGATGACCGAGCCAGAGGGAAATCAACTAGGGGAGTTGCGTGTGTTGCAACGGTGTTTGAAGTAGTTGTGGGCTGAATGCTACGAAAATATAATCTAAACCGACCGGAACAAATGCCTACACAAATTAATCCAAGGTTGGAGTGTTGGGGAACGTAGCAGAAATTCAAAATTTTCCTACGTGTTACCAAGATCTATCTATGGAGAAACCAGCTACGAGTAGAAGGAGAGTGCATCTACATACCCTTGTAGATCGCTAAGCGGAAGCGTTCAAGTGAACGGGGTTGATGGAGTCGTACTCGTCGTGATTCAGATCACTGATGATCCTAGTGCCGAATGGACGGCACCTCCGCGTTCAACACACGTACAGCTCGACGATGTCTCCCACGCCTTGATCCAGCAAGGAGAGAGGGAGAGGTTGAGGAAGACTCCATCTAGCAGCAGCACAACGGCGTGGTGGTGATGGAGGAGCGTGGCAATCCTGCAGGGCTTCGCCAAGCACCTACGGGAGAGGAGGAGGTGTCACCGGAGGGAGGGAGGCGCCAAGGGCTCAGGTATGGATGCCCTCCCTCCCCTCCACTATATATAGGGGCAGGGGAGAGGGGGGAGGCGCAGCCTTGCCCCTTCCTCCAAGGAAGGGTTGCGGCTAAGAGGGGGGGAGGAGTCCATCCTCCCCAAGGCACCTCGGAGGTGCCTTCCCCCTTTAGGACTCTCCCCTTTTTCCTATATCTTGGCGCATGGGCCTCTAGGGGCTGGTGCCCTTGGCCCATGTAGGCCAAGGCGCACCCCTACAGCCCATGTGGCCCCCCGGGGCAGGTGGCCCCACCCGGTGGGCCCCCGGGACCCTTCCGGTGGTCCCGGTACAATACCGATGACCTCGAAACTTGTCCCGATGGCCGAAACAGGACTTCCTATATATAAATCTTTACCTCCGGACCATTCCGGAACTCCTCGTGACGTCCGGGATCTCATCCGGGACTCCGAACAACATTCGGTAACCACATACAAACTTCCTTTATAACCCTAGCGTCATCGAACCTTAAGTGTGTAGACCCTACGGGTTCGGGAGACATGCAGACATGACCGAGACGTTCTCCGGTCAATAACCAACAGCGGGATCTGGATACCCATGTTGGCTCCCACATGTTCCACGATGATCTCATCGGATGAACCACGATGTCAAGGACACAATCGATCCCGTATACAATTCCCTTTGTCTAGCGGTATTTTACTTGCCCGAGATTCGATCGTCGGTATACCGATACCTTGTTCAATCTTGTTACCGGCAAGTCACTTTACTCGTTCCGTAACACATCATCCCGTGATCAACTCCTTGGTCACATTGCGCATATGATGATGTCCTACCGAGTGGGCCCAGAGATACCTCTCCGTTTACACGGAGTGACAAATCCCAGTCTCGATCCGCATAAAACAATAGATACTTTCGGAGATACCTGTAGTGCACCTTTATAGTCACCCAGTTACGTTGTGACGTTTGATACACCCAAAGCACTCCTACGGTATCCAGGAGTTACACGCTCTCATGGTCAAAGGAAGAGATACTTGACATTGGCAAAGCTCTAGCAAATGAACTACACGATCTTTTGTGCTAGTCTTAGGATTGGGTCTTGTCCATCACATCATTCTCCTAGTGATGTGATCCCGTTATCAACGACATCCAATGTCCATAGCCAGGAAACCATGACTATCTGTTGATCACAACGAGCTAGTCAACTAGAGGCTCACTAGGGACATATTGTGGTCTATGTATTCACACGTGTATTACGATTTCCGGATAATACAGTTATAGCATGAATAAAAGACAATTATCATGAAGAAGGAAATATAATAATAATACTTTTATTATTGCCTCTAGGGCATATTTCCAACATGGAGTGCCCCTCGCAATGTAAAAATCTCCGGCTTTGTGAGGGATGGAGAGGTAGTAGCTTCAACGCGTGGAAGATACAGTGTGAGAAAGCGAGGTCAATCGAGAGACATATAGATAGAGAGACAAAGTGAGTGTGGTCCGACATTCATTGAACAAATATATATGCTCTGGAGAGATATTGTCCGATTGAGCTTTTTGGCAAGGGTGAGGGCTATAAAATAGAGCTTGAGAGATGATCCAGTCACAGACGTGTAGATATATTTTGTGCGTGGGAGGAAGCAAGGTCAAGCGATCACATAGGGACACCGTGCGATCGAAAGAGTGAGACGGGTTGGAGAGAGTGACCTAGATAGACGATGTGCGTGAGAGAGTATACAATGTGAATAGGTCGAATTGGGCTCAAACATGGTGATATATCGTTTTTGTCCGAGAAAGAGCGAGGTCAATCGAGACATACGGAGAGAGAGAGATTGAGCGAGCATGGCCCACCATGAGGTCGAAAGAGTGGCGGCGGCTTGGATGGACTGACCTAGATAGACAATCTGCGCGAGAGAGTATAGAGTGTGTCGATAGAGGCCCGAATAGGGAGATATATCATTTGTGTGTGAAAGAAAACAAGGTTAAACGAGACTCAGATAAAGAGAGCCAGATTGAGTGAGTGTGGCCCACCGTGCGGAAGAAAGAGTGAGACAGTCTTGAGGGAGTGACCTAGATATACAACGTGCGTGCGTGCGCATGAGAGGT
This sequence comes from Triticum dicoccoides, assembly GCF_002162155.2. Taxonomy (NCBI): domain Eukaryota; kingdom Viridiplantae; phylum Streptophyta; class Magnoliopsida; order Poales; family Poaceae; genus Triticum; species Triticum dicoccoides. The sequence continues at coordinate 194,087,396 of NC_041382.1, forward strand.
TGGGGGGCTAGATAGGCAATGCATGTATTTAGCGCGACAGGGTGAGGCGGAGAGGGGGAGAGAGAGAGCTCGGCATGGGGTGCAATGGCGGGTGTTTGAGGTAAATACATTTGGTAACAGAGTGGAAAAAGGGGTTGCATAGTTGAGAGACTTAGAGATCGAAACATGGAGAGAAAGAATGAACATGTGTTGGAAACCGATAGCTTCCTAAGGTGGTTAGGAGAGGAAGATTGACCGATACAGGAAGTATGTAGCGTTTGTGCGGGGGGGGGGGGGCAAAAACAACATTTGAATGTACATAGTACGAGACTTAATATCGATGTTTCAATTCGATGTACATTGTAAGATTTGAACCGAGGACTAGGCATACGGGTAATTATTTCGAATTCGTGCCATACTAAGTTTCGAAAAGTTGACATTGACTCGGTTTGTTGTGCTATTTTGTAGGTAATATGTTTGAATCCATCCAAAAGTTTTCTCACTACCATGGTGTTCATCATATACATATGAATTTGTATTAAAAAAGTAGCATGGATACAGTGAAATGCGAAATCCACATTAGAATTGGAGGTCGCTACGTGACACACACTCTAATTCAAATAACTAACTACATGACACACACTCTAATTCAAATAACTAATTATGTGACACCCACTCTAGTCCACGTTAGCGTGGGTACCGTTTCGAATTTTTTTTCAAATAACTCCTCATAAATTAATTTATAGTACTCCCTCTGTTCACTTTTATAAGACCTTGAAGACATTTCAGACAATGTGCAAAACAGTTCATTTTAAGTTGTCTGAAACGACTTACAAAAGTGAATGGATGGAGTACTCGTTTCGAATGACTAATTATTGCAAGGAAAACACGGGCATGGTAATACATACAGATTCGTTTGCAAATGAAAGAAGATTCGTTTGCATTCTCAAATGTAGGCGCACCAGGTAGACCAGGGTCGTGTCAGGGTGGATGCTGCTTCGGTGCCTTAAAGGCAACTGCCTTTGGGTCACTGACATGTGGGCCCGCCACCTGTTGGGCCCACATGTCATGGACACAAAGGCAGGTGCCTTAAGGCACTCAAGCATAGTCTTGTCGGGGTGGTCGCGTGTGTCAGACGGACGCGTAGCACCCAGCCACCCACCCCCTCCCCGCCAAAAAAAGGAGGACGACAATATAAGTTCGCGCTTCCACGTTTTGGATTGAAATATCTGGCAGCCCCAATTCCAGCCCTGCAAAATCTCTCTTCTCTATCGTCCCCTTCCGCGCCCAGATTGCTCAAATCCCTAATTCGCTGCCAAACCTTGAATCGCCCCTCGTCTCGTCTCTATCCCCACCGTTCCCCACCTTTGTGCCGGACGACGACGACGAAGACGATGGTCGCGCTTCATCACCGCACCGGAGCTACCTCATCTACGCCCTCGTCCACTGCACCGGGTGGTCCACCGACAACGTCGGCCGCCGCAACCGATGTGCCTCATAGACACCGAGTTCCACCGCATCAGGTGCGCTTCACCGACGCCGTCTCCCAGCTCACCGGGGCTACTTCACCGAGCACATTGTCGCACCTCCGCCCCCAAGGCCATTGGGGCTTCACCAACGGTCTCATCCACCGCATCGTAGCGCTCCGCAGCCACTCAAGATCTGCATTCGTGCGCGGCTAGCCAACGCCAGCGCATCACCCTCAACGGATCTGAAGTGACCCGCACTCTAGCTAGGTGAGCAGGCCCAAACGCCGGCCCGAACTAGGTATCCACACATCACTCCCTTGTGCACTGTTCCAATGATGTTTGGATCTCCTTTCACTGCTCTCTTAGCTTACACACCTATGCAACTCTGACTTTAACTCTTATTTCTTCTGGAGATATCATCTAAAACAAGCAAATACATTATTTAGCGAAGCATGACGGCGCTATGGGATCTGGTACACATCTTGCACACCCGTATAACCTTGTAAGTATCTGTCCTCCGGTACAACATCAAGGTCGATTCCTCTTATTTGATCAACCATTCGCCGTGCCAAAAAATGCAGAGGTGGATGAAAGGAGCACAAGGCCTGCACATCCAAGCAAGTGGTAACATGGACTTGTACATGGAACATCCCAAGCGCAAGCAGAGCTGCAGTGAGCATGTACAACGACCTAGTGTAAGTCCCTGCATTTCATTTAATTCGTACTAGCATTCGTGTATGATTTGTGTGCAGTGGCTGATCCACGAATTCAAGTTAGTAGGGGCGAACATTTAACTTAAAAAATACGAAGGCACTTGCACTCCGGAAATCAACATAACTTGAGAAATGTGAAGCTACATGCACTTTGAAAACCAGCTAATGATCCAAAGTAGTTCAGATTATAAACACTAAATGATGCAAGCACCAAAAAACACAAAATGCAACATGGTGTACAAGGACTACAAACATGGTCTATACCTGCTTGAATTATTCGTTCTCTGGCCGAAAATATCGAAGTGTAATTGCACGTATAACCAGTGCGCAAACTGCATATCAATATATCTATCCTGCACAAGTATGCCAATAGTTTCAAACAAAAGATTAGAAAAGTATTTATGCTATGTTGTCATGATACGGGGACTTTCTGGTAGATGGCCTCGACATTTCCTCAAGCTATGAAAATGCACTATAATTTTCTTGTCATCAATGCCTGCAAATCTACGTCTCTCTCAACATAGTAGATCATCATTAGACACTAAATCCTTCAATGAGCTTGCAAAATGCTTGCATTAGATCCCTCATTAGACACTATATGTTCATCACTAGGAGCATGTAAAATGTTTGCATCAAATCCTTCATTAGCAGTCTGTTCATTAGACACTTCAGGCTCAAGAACAACATGAACTTGTATGTTTGCACCGGAAACTTGATTAGATACATCAGATTCAGTCAGTTCAGTGTTGATTGGGGGAGTTATAAAATAAGTAGAAATTTGTTTCATTTTCTCATAGATTCCCTACATACAAGCAGTTTTACAACACCGTCAGGTTTAACTATTGGCCAGAAATTGAAGAGTTGAATTGGATATAATCAGGGATGTGATGTACCTGCTCGTTGCGCATACTACTCTTGCAAGTTGCGACTGTCTGTTTGCGCAAGCTCGATGCCATGCCCGTGATGCCGCCGCTGCCTCCCACGCAGGCTACACCCAGGGTTGGATCTTCATCTTCTTGTCCTTCCGTTCGCTTGAAGCCTGGCGACCGCCCTCCAACGAGGGCGCGAGGAAGTGCTGTGTTGGTCTGTCCAGCGGCGGTTAGGTTAGGAGTGAACCAGACTGGAGGCTGGAGCGAATGAATTGGGATTTTTCCTGCTGTCGATCAATATGGGAGGTGCTCGTTTGGGCCGTGAGCCTGCTATAGGGCCTGCCTTGCACTTATGTTATTGGCCCATCCAAACTGAAACATTTTTCTTCATTTTTTACATTGCCTGCTCGTGCGTTGGGATGACCAAAACTAGCATGTGCCAACCTGGACGACTCAAACTAGGTGCACACTTTCTAGCCACCTGAGGCGGCCGCCCATACCAGCCCCTATGGTGGCGTCGCCCCCTTTTGCGTGTATGATTGGATAGTGAAAAATATTCCAGTGGCGCTTTTGATTTACCCACAAAATGGTTGAATTTCTTGTTTCCATGAACTGAGTTCGCCAATAATGTGAAGGATGCCAGTCTTTTCATCCTATTGTAGATTGCTTAGATCTCGATATGCGAAAAGTAATCACATGAAATATACAGTAAAAGCTAGTGTGATGTGTTTGGCTACAACTAGTCTGACTACACGTCCTCATATAGCATATCAAGGACGCACCATCTTACTAGATTAACCATTCGACTTACCCATGCAGTGTGGGAAGAAAGAAGTATTGGGACTGCGTATCCAAGCAATTGATGCCATGGACTCCTTCGTACAACCTTGTAAGCGAAAAGGAAGTTGCAGTGTGCTTGTACAAAGAACTAGTGTAAGTTCAGTTACCTGCTTCTCAGAATTTTAGTTAGCCACTTATTGCAAAATTGTTCAATTACGTTGCTTGGCTTAATTTAGTTTGCTACTGATTACATAATGGCACAGTCTGTTAATCATATTGTAGACTTCGCCTATCTATGTGTTTGATACTTACTGTTAAGAATTACCTGTTTGCCTTAACTTAAATATCTACTTGTTTGTTTAACTGCTTTGCTGCTGCAATAGCGGGTTACAATGATGTTAATAACTACTTTTCAGCATCCAATTGAAACTCTTTAATTCCTTGTTTGTTTAATTGGTTTGCTGTTATAACTCCCAGTTGAGATGTTTTGCTAACTTCAACTTTTCTGAATCCAATCGGAACTTTAATGGCCAAAGAGGTTAGCCCAAGATTAAAGAGCGAGGTCCCCATGGACGTTGCATCATCCCACAGCAGTGGCACCGGCCCAATCGTGCATTATGAATTGCCAACTGCTGATGCTCTAGAGGCTAAACTAGTGGTAGAAAGAGATTCTGCTTCTTCACTTAGAGATGAAGTTGACATGTTGAGGAAGCAAACAGCTAAATCACAAGCAGTACTCAAGAAAACCATTACATATTTGGTGGATTTCAAAACGAAGCAACCTGAGACTGACCAGATTGTTAAGGTCCTGAAGGAAAAAAGGAAATTAAATTCCTACTTGGTAAATCATAGGTGAAATGTTCTTTCCATAGTTGAATAACCTTTGTGTTGTCTGTTCATGTAATCAATCAAACCATTTGTTTTAGAGATCATGTAATAATTATTTTTTTGGTTTGTAATTTTATTTGAGCACAAGTCTGTATTAATTGATAAGACTCGGAGACATTTCATTTGGATTGCTGTGCCAGATCTACAAATATGCCAATCGGGCTGAATGTGCGTTCAGCAATAGTAGTAGTATAGATGGACCATAAGTGGCACGCATCGGAAAGGGCCAAGATGCTGGCTAAAAAAGGATGCTGTTGTAGCCAAAAAAAAGTACAACGGCCTGGCTTATGTATGTTAGTTGATATTATTGATCCATATACTCTATAAGTGTTTATATGTCTGTTAGTTTTGTACGTTCTTGGTTGATTGACTCGGTATTTGAATCTTGATACATCGCTTGTGTACATATATAAATAGGAGTACACATTATGCTGCGTGTGACATTTGAGTTGGACATGAAGTGTTCCAAATATTCGAATTCACCTTAAACTGGATTCTAGTTTCTGAATTTGAGTATCGGCATTTGTAAACCATATTCATATATGATAGCGGAATACATCTTTGTTGTCCTTTTGAAGATATATAAAAACACATAGAATGATTTATAAAGATTCATATAGGAATACAAAATGGATTCGAATTTAGTTTCCAGGGTAAACGTGGATACTTATTGTCCAAAACATCGAAAAAAGAAGCAAAATGTCCACTCCCATGTCGGCTGCCCGAAGCCAAGTGTTTGGGAGATGGAAATTACTGTCTACCCATTACACAGACAATCCATCGGCCCGATTTCCGCTGCTCTGAATAGGGGTAGGTTAGTAACTTCAATTAGACGTGACACAGCCGCCTCTGAGCCCATTCCGACACAGTGGGCGTCAAACATGGGCAGGAAAAATCATTTGATTCAAGCTCGTCCGAAAGACCTCTATTTCTCCCTCCATTCCCCATTCATACACGGTGGGCAGCAAAACAAACTCGACTCGGCCGAAATCGATGTAGGCAAATATTTTCAATAGGGGCAGGTTTGTAACTTCACTCAGACGTGACACAACCGCCCTACCTGTCAGCCCCGTTCATACACCGTGGGCGCCAACCATGGGCGCCAACCACCCTCTCCTCGCCCGAAATCACTATGGGCAAATATTGGCGAGATGCGAGATTACCGTCCTATCCCCAACCGACGAGACATACAAATTTTAAACGGGGGCTAAGTTCATAACTTTCCCATATTTCAGACAGGCGCGTCCCAAAAACATGGTTCCCCGTACCTCCCCCTCCATTTTCCCATTCATACATCGTCCACGCTAGAACACCCCATCCCCACACCAGCCTCCGTCTGCCACCCCATCCATCGCCGCCGTCCTCCACCACATCCATCGCCACCGTCCTCCACCATGCCGGAGCGCCTACCAAGACCGCATCGTCCACTGCTGGAGATGGACGTTTCTCATCCACGGTGATGGACCAATAGTCTTGCATCATGTCCTCTCGCTTCATCGGCTCCGTCGTCCTCTTTGCCGGGGCCGCTCACACGAACTTCTCTTCCACTGCAACGGGACTTATCCCCCGATGCACCCGTCTACCGTCGCAGATCTGCTTCAACGCCACCGACAGCCATCGCACCCCCGATGCCTACACGGCGCCGCAAGAGAGGTGGTACTTCATATCTCCTCAACTTTTTGATCTCAACCAGAAAATAGATCTTAACTTGGTTACTCTACTTTCTTTTCAGCTCTTAGAATTTAGTTCTTAGTTCAAAGAAACAATGGATGCCAAATATCATTTCTCCGGTTTGCAGCTTCAAATCTGCCATGGCACAACCATAATATGATTTAATTGATCATGCTTAGGGTTTAATTGATCATGTTGGTTCCGTGGTGGTTTCTTTAATAGAAATTGGAGGGGAAACCCTCTTTTGCTAAAAAAATATGGTTAGAGTTTCCCCCTTTTATCATCACTATACGATCAGAATACGTGCTTCGTGTCATAATAACACGGCTCCACCCATCAAGCTAAACAAGCTTAGTTGTTCAAATACGAATATGATATTATTAAAACAAAGTTGTTTAATTGGTCAGCTAAATGTTCCTAAATTAGTTTCGAAAATGCATGTTCGCCGCTCGGGTGTGTATCTCTACAGGGTGCCCACGGTGCGCTGGCCCACCCTGGGATTTTGGGTCGTCCCAGGCCCTGATTCCCCTCTATTCTGCTACGCGCTTCCGATCTCTACTCGCCCCCAGCCGCCCGCCTCGCTGGCGACTTGCCATCCCCGGACGACATGACTCTAGGAGGAGACGCCGGACTAACAGGAGGCCAGGAGCCGCTCCCCCAACAGCGTCACGCTGGCCGGGCGCGCCGCCGTGCCTACCTTCCCAGTCCGTTCAGGGCTCAGGCGTGCAGCACCCACCAAGCCAACCCGATTTATCCTGAGATACATCCTCAACACTCAGCAGCCACTCCTCATCACCCATTTTCTAATTGATTCATTACTCATTAGGCAGGACTGTCATGAGGGTTTGTTGTGTGCTTAGTGCTACCTACACTTAATGGTTCAGATGTATTTCAGTCATCTTTACTACCTCTAAAGTTCACAGGGTTTTCAAAATTCCGGCCCTCGGAACAGAAACTAGGCATTTTGGATTGTTGGTCGTAGTGATATTGACCCAGATTACTACTGCAAGCCAGGTTTGTTGACAATTTTACTTGTCTTTCTTACTCATTCGATATAATATCCAATTAGTCACGTCGATTAGTTGCAAACAATAAGTGCTAGACAAACTTCTTCATTCAGATTTTGGACGGTCTCTTGCAGCAGTTACAATTCTGCATACTTGTCCTAGTAAGCTCACAAGTAAATGATTGATTCACTACATATATGCTTGCCTTTTCATATTTGTTGTCAATATTCTTTTAGGGTGGACCACCCTGTTTCTAAATACTGGAACCGTAGACATGAGTGAATAGTATTTCTCTATGTGAGATCTTCCATCATGTGTGGGTAACAAACACTGCATTGTATAGAAAGAAAGTGTCATTTCCAACTTTTACATAGGTTTCGATCTTTTACATGGAATACAATCTGCCTACTTGCTTTGTGTCGCACTACCAACACTCCACCCTTGAAGCTAAACATTACGCCACTAATAATTGCTTAGTTTATTTGTTCAAATACGAATTTCATATGATTCTAATGTTCCTACTTCAGTTTTGAAATGTGTACCTGTGTGTTATAGAGACATAAGGGGTTTGTATTTCTGTGTGTGGTCTGGTCAGCACGGTTGGGGAGGTGAACTTTGCATATGCAGGGGTTTATAGGGAGACACTCTGTAACGCCCCGAGACCGACGCTCCAGAAGACTTCCACCTATTCCGAGTTTCGTCGTGTGATTTGTTTTATTTGTTGCATTCATCCTTGCATCATGTGCATTGCATCATGTCATCATGCCATCATATCATTAATTTTTAAAACCTCAACTAAATAAATTGTATGGATTTTTCGATCCATTTAAATCGAGGGACTCACATGGTGACTTCTCTTTATAACATATCCTCCAATATTAGGGAGCTATATTAAATATTCCATTTATTTGGAATTAACCATAACACACTTGCAAAATATCCAATGCCTTTGTTGTCTTAATTCTTGATCTCCAACTTTGCCATTTATTATTTCATCATTTTCCGGAGCTCCACCAAAAATACGAACATTTTTGGACCTTCCTTTCATCAAGTCCTAGTTCAAACCCATTTGAATTTCAAATGAGTTTGAATTTAAATCTTTCAATCATGCCCCTTTCTATTTTTCTTGGAACGAGCATATTTTTGCGAGTCCGGGAAAATAATCCCCTTGCCCAAAATTCTATTTCTACCTTCCTTTCTTCTCCTTTCTTCCTTGATTTATTTTCTATTTTCAGAAAATATAAGAGAGGGAGAAGAAGCCCAGCAGCCTGTAACCTAGCCGGCCTCTTAGGCCCATTTGCCTGGAGGCCCAGCCACGCCCCCCTGTAACCCTAGCCCGTGCATCTCTCCCTCTCGATTCCCTGCCAGCGCCGCCTCCTTCTTCTTGTTCGCCACCACGCACACCCCCAGGAGCCCGATCCCCCCATCCCTCTCCCTTGCTACCGTGGCCGCTCCCCTCGATCTCCTCCGTCTCGCCCCTCTCAGCCTCCTGCGCCCGTGCCCCTCCTCTGCCTCGCCTCTGTTTCCGGCCGCCGCCAGCGAGCAGCTCCGTCGGAGCTCGTCCCCGAGCGCGACCATCTCCGGCCATGGCGCCGCCCTGCTGCTCCTCCCGCGCCCTTCCTCCTCTCTCCTCCACTCCTTCAGCGCACCTCGAGCCTCCGCCGTTCGCCTCCTGCTGCCCTCGCCCCGTCCCCGCGGCCCCCTCCTCGTGCGCCCTCCTCCATCGTGCCCAATCCCCGTCGCCAACCTCCTCGCGCCGGCCGCCCGCAGCTCGCCGCCTCTTCTCGATTTGTTGAGGAGCTCCCGAGCCGCGGTCGCCGCCCGGATCCATCGTCCCCGCTACGCCAAGCTCCTGCCTAGTCTGCATCTCCGTCGCCTGCGCCTCCAGCGCCTGATCCCGCTGCCCGAGCCGTCCCGTCGCGCCTCCTCCACCCCGCAGCCATCGCCGGAGCTGCTCCTTTTGCCGAGCGCCACCTCGAGCCCCAAGCATCGCCCCTGCTCCCTCCTTCGCCAGCACCCTTCCTCCTTCACGCCTTCCCATCAGCATCGCCGTGGCCCTGTTCGCGTGAAGCCCCTGCGCCACCACCATCAGCGCATGGCGTCTCCGACCCGTTCCGCCCCTTGATGCTGCTGTAGGCCATGAGCTCGCGGCTACCGCACGGACGCCAAGACCGAGACCGCCCCGAACCACGTCGTCTCGCTGGATCGTCAAGACCATCTCGGCGGCGGCGATCTGTCGCGCGTTCATGAAGAGTACCACCCCGAAACTCTCTCTTCTTAGCAGAGGGAGGAACTTCACCTCAGCAATGCGGAGGCCCTCCACACGCCCGTTGTCAGGGAGTCCTCAGAGGCTCGGGCCTTGGAGGTGGCGCGATTGGCCACTTTCGCTGAGCGCACCCGACTGGAGAACCTTCAGCGTGCACTCGATGACCGTCCTCGCTGACAGATCCCCGAGTCCAGTCGACAGCAGCGACAGCTATTTCCCCTAGAACCACAGGTATACCGCACTTCGATTCAGAATCTTACCGCTGCGGCCCGTATACCAGAATCTATTTAGCCATCCCATTCAGAAGCTGGTAGAGGTTTGTTGCAGATCAGAGCGCTGCTCCGAGCAGCAGGAGAGCAGAATACTAAAGTGTCTCAGTCACGTAACAGAATCCATAGCAGATCTGTAGTTGCTAACACCGTTCAGTCGGCTCACAACCCAAGATCGCCTCTGTGGCATGAAGGACGAGGGCATTGCCAAGGGCAGTACTTGGGTCGGAACCATGAACATCATGATCATCGGCTCGACCGCGATGACCTCCGTCGAGTGCCTACGCCCCCTCCGAGGGACGAATCATACATGCCCCGACATTATGATGATAGGCGCCCGTACAGTGAAGAGCGGAGGAGGCCAGTCGACCCAAGAGACCCAGGGTTTGATGCAAGGTCCATTTTGGTACAAGGTTTGGTGGACAGGAATAGACCACATAGAGAAGGGCAAGACAGAGATCGCCCAACTGGAAGCAGAGTGCATGTTTCTGGTCCCGAGTGTTTTAGCAGAGCCATCAGGGCTGCAGAGATCCCTCCCAACTTCAGGTTGGTGACTGGGGTCAGTAAGTTCACTGGTGAATCAAAGCCTGACACCTGATGAGGGAGTCCTGGATTAGGGGGTCTCCGGACAGCCGTACTATATCCTTTGGCCGGACTGTTGGACTATGAAGATACAAGATTGAAGACTCCGTCCCGTGTCCGGATAGGACTCTACTTGGCGTGGAAGACAAGCTAGGTAGTACAGATATGGATATCTCCTCCTTTGTAACCGACCTTGTGTAACCCTAGCCCCCTCCGGTGCCTATATAAACCGGTGGGTTTTAGTCCGTAGGACAACATACAATCATACCATAGGCTAGCTTCTAGGGTTTAGCCTCTCCGATCTCGTGGTAGATCAACTCTTGTAATACTCATATCATCAAGAATAAATCAACCAGGATGTGGGGTTTTACCTCCATCGACAGGGCCTGAACCTGGGTAAAACATCGTGTCCCCTACCTCCTGTTACCATCCGCCTGAGACGCACAGTTCGGGACCCCCTACCCGAGATCCCCCGGTTTTGACACTGACATTGGTGCTTTCATTGAGAGTTCCTCTGTGTCATCGCTGTTAGGCTTGATGGCTCCTACTATCATCGATAGCGATGCAGTCCAGGGTGAGACTTTTCTCCCCGGACAGATCTTTGTGTTCGGCAGCTTCGCACTACGGGCCAACTCGCTTGGCCATCTGGAGCATATCGAAAGTTACGCCCCTGGCCACCAGGTCAGGTTTGGAAGCTTAAACTACACGGCCGATATCTGCGGAGACTTGATCTTTGACAGATTCGAGCCCCTGCCTTGTGCGCCATGCGGTCACGATGAGTACGATTTAGGTCTACCATCGGACAGTGTTCAAGAAATCGCACCGGCAGCCGCTCCGACCCTTAATTCAGAGCCAGTTGCGCCATCCATGGACGGGTGGATAGACCTCGCCATGGAGGTCGTATCCTCAGCGGCGATCGAGCCGAATATCGACCTTACCCTTCACGAGAGCCGTGTTGCCAAACTGCCGGATCCTTCTCCAGCCATGGACTCTGAACCGCCTGTGCCCATCCCTGTCGAATCTGATTGGGCACCGATCATGGAGTTTACCTCCGCGGACATTTTTCAGCACTCGCTTTTCGGTGACATACTGAACTCATTAAGGTCTCTCTCCTTGTCAGGAGGGTCCTGGCCGAGCTATGTTCGGCAGGATTGGGATGCGGACGACGAAGAAATTTGCCGCCCACCCACCACCCACTTAGTAGCCACTGTCGATGACTTAACCGACATGCTCGACTTCGACTCCGAAGACATCGACGGTACGGGCGACGATGCAGGAGGCAAAGAGGAACCACTGCCCACATGGCACTGGACGGCCACCTCGTCATATGACATATACATGGTGGACACACCCAAAGAAGGCAATAGCGACGGGACAGCGGAGGATGACCCCTCCAAGAAGCAACCCAAGCGCCGGCGTCAGTGGCGCCGCTCTAAGTCCCGCCAAGTCAAATGCGGTGATACCGGCACCAGAGATAATAGCACTCCGGACAGCACCGAAGACAACAACAATCCCCTCCAGCAAGATTTAGAGCAAGAGGTTGGAGAAGCCAGCCCTCCTGAGAGAGCGGCAGATGGAGAGGCGGAGGATGATAATTACATGCCTGCCTCCGAAGACGAGGCAAGCCTCGACGATGATGAATTCGTCGTGCCAGAGGATCCCGTCGAACAAGAGCGCTTCAAGCGCCGGCTTATAGCCACGACAAATAGCCTTAAGAAAAAGCAGCAACAGCTTCAAGCTGATCAAGATTTGCTAGCTGAAAAATGGACTGAAGTCCTAGCGGCCGAGGAATATAAACTCGAGCGCCCCTCCAAGAGTTACCCAAAGTGCAGGTTGCTACCCCGACTAGAGGAGGAAGCATCGAAACCTACATCCCGGCGTATGACGCGGCTGATCGGCCACCTCGTGGCCGCGATAGAGAGGCATTCCAGCCAAAAACTCAGCCCGCACCCCGACACCATTAAAATAAAAAGGCATGGGGAAATACTCCAGACCTGTGAGACATATTGGAGGACAAAGCAAAACATGCAAGATCGATCTACGGATCACGAGGGCGCGCCACGACACGAGATGATAATCGTCACGCCGGATACAATAAAAGTAAGTCTGGCGGGGCCAAACACAGCGGGCAAAACTCATTTGAGCTGCGTCGCGATATAGCCTAGTACAGAGGCGCCGCACACCCCTTATGCTTCACAACCAAAGTAATGGATCATCAAATCCCAGAGGGTTTCAAACCCGTAAATATAGAATCATACGACGGCACAAAAGATCCTGCGGTATGGATCGAGGATTTTTTCCTGCACATCCACATGGCCCGCGGTGATGACCTACACGCCATCAAATACCTCCTACCCAAACTCAAAGGACCAGCTCGGCATTGGCTCAATAGCTTGCCAGCAGAGTCCATTGGCTGTTGGGAAGATCTGGAAGCCGCATTCCTCGACAACTTTCAGGGCACTTATGTGCGACCACCAGATGCTGATGACTTGAGCCACATAATTCAGCAGCCAGAGGAATCGGTCAGGCAATTCTGGCCACGATTCCTAACAAAGAAAAATCAAATCGTCGACTGTCCGGATGCAGAGGCCCTAGCAGCTTTCAAGCACAACATCCGCGACGAATGGCTCGCCCGGCACCTTGGCCAGGAAAAGCCGGAATCTATGGCAGCCCTCACGACACTCATGACCCGCTTTTGTGTGGGAGAGGACAGCTTGTTGGCTCGCAGCAATAACATATCAAAGAACCATGGTACTTCGGATACCAAGGACGACAACGGCAAGTCATGTCGCAACAAACATAAGCGCCGCATTAACAGCGACAATATCGAGGATACGACAGTCAATGCCGGATTCAAAGGCTCTAAACCCGGTCAGCGGAAAAATCCATTCAAAAGAAGCACTCCGGGCCCGTCCAGTTTGGACCGTATACTCGATCGCTCGTGCCAAATACACGGCACCCCCGACAAGCCAGCCAACCACACCAACTGGGATTGTTGGGTGTTCAAGCAGGCCGACAAGTTAAATGCTGAAAACAAAGATAAGGGGTCACATAGAGATGACGAGGAGGAGCCCCGGCAGCCGAACACTGGAGGACAGAAGAGGTTTCCCCCACAAGTGCGGACGGTGAACATGATATACGCAACCCACATCCCCAAGAGGGAGCAGAAGCGTGCGCTCAGGGACGTATATGCGTTGGAGCCAGTCGCCCCAAAGTTCAACCCATGGTCCTCTTGTCCGATCACCTTCGATCGCAGGGACCACCCCACTAGTATCCGTCATGGCGGATTCGCCGCACTGGTCCTAGACCCAATCATTGACGGATTTCACCTCACACGAGTCCTTATGGATGGCGGCAGCAGCCTGAACCTGCTTTATCAGGACACAGTGCACAAAATGGGTATAGACCCCTCAATGATCAAACCCACAAAAACGACCTTTAAAGGCGTCATACCAGGTGTAGAGGCCCATTGCACAGGCCCAGTCACACTGGAAGTGGTCTTCGGATCCCCGGATAACTTCCGAAGCGAAGAATTAATCTTCGACTTAGTCCCGTTCCGCAGTGGCTACCATGCACTGCTCGGGCGAACCGCATTTGCAAGATTCAATGCGGTACCGCATTATGCATATCTCAAGCTCAAGATGCCAGGACCTCGGGGGGTCATCACAGTCGATGGAAACAAAGAGCGGTCTCTCCGCACGGAGGAGCACACTGCGACCCTCGCAGCAGAAGTGCAAAGCAGCCTCTTAAGGCAATCCACTAGTTCAACGATTAATGACCCGGGCACCTTCAAGCGCGCTCGGAGTAATCGGCAGCAGGACCGCCTGGCATGTTCCGAGCTCGCATAGCAATGCGGCCCCCACCCCGGTCCCAGCCAAACGACGAAGTCTGTGCCATGCGTACATAATTACGCATTAAAAATACCATGTGCACAGGGGGGAAGGGGGGCACGACTACGACACGCTCCAAGATGCAGCTTAAACCGCACTAGGGGCTTCCCGCTTTGTTATTTTTCTCTTTCGGGACGTTAATCTCTGGAAACCCTGTCCGGCAGCATGATTGTCGAACACATGATGCAGCAACCAAGGAGGCAGAAAGCTACGTCACACCACGAAATCCCCAGGTGGATTACGATAACGAGTGAAATACTTGCTTTAATACCATTCCTCAGCTTGCCCTTGGAAGGGACATGTCAAATAGTCCTACTTTTTGCTTATCGCACTACTTGTATCATTCTGCTCTAACACACCTTTTTGAATAAACAATGCATAGCATTAAGACTATTATTGCATTCTTCCTTTATATATATATATGTTCATTATGACATCTAGCACCCGTACACTCTAGTACGGCCAATACGCTAGGGGCTTAAGTATACCCCATAAAACGGCATGAGAAGTCCGAACACTTTCAACAGTGCGGCACCCCGAACTTATAGCATTATATGCATCAGCTCCGAATCATGTCTTGGGTCAATAGTTGGGTTTGTCCGGCTCCCATGTTTTGGTACCTTACGTTCCGCTATATCGGCTAAGATAGCACTGGGAGAACTACCGCGATTGTGCCCCGGTTCAGCTGGGCTAAGCACCTCAGTAGAGAAAGCTAAAACTGACTGTCATGATAAGGCGAGAGACTGGTCGCTGTTCGAGAGGTGTCAAGTCCCTACAGACTTATGCCGCTTAGAGCAAGGAGTCGGCCCTGTCCGGCTTAAGGCGTGTATAGCGCCCCGAATTCGGCCTTCTGAATACTAGGGGCTTCGCCGAAATTTAAAATTATAGAATTCTATGGCTAAGTGAGAGTGATAACGCATTATAGTCCGATTGCCTTGTTCATTGTGCTGAGCACCTCTCTCGAAGGACCCAAAAATGGGAACAAGAGTGCTCAGATTTTATCCCGAACACCCCAGCACTCGTGGCGTGGGGGCAGAAGCCAACGACAAGCCATCTCTCAGATTCGATAAACAGCCGAATAGAAGGCAATATTTTAAATTCAAACAAGCGTTGCATAGCGCATATGAACAAGTTTTCATAATACAGGATTACACGAGCAAGTTTATTCAAATATTACATCTTTTGCACACTCGTCCGCCACAAGACGGGCACCCTTCAGGAAACCCTCATAATACATCTCGGGGTGGCGATGCTCCTTGCCCTGCGGTGGCCCTTCCTTCACCAGCTTCACGGCATCCATCTTGGCCCATTGCACCTTCACACGGGCAAAAGCCTGGCATGGACCTTCGATGCAGATGGACCGCTTAATGACTTCCAGCCATGGGCAGGCATCCACAAGCCGCCTCACCAGGCCGAATTAGCTATTGGTAAGGGCGTCGCCAGGCCACATTCGGACTATAAAGCCCTTCATGGCCTGTCCGACCGCCTTGTGCAGCTCGACCAGTTGCTTATGTCGACGTTCTGGGAACGGGGGTCCCCAGACTTGCCTGCATGCGGCCTGCGGCGTGGCTCAAAGGGGGGCCCAGCATGGCCCATCTTCATCAACAAAGACCCAAGACCCTCGCGAGGGGCCAAGCCTCGTGGGGTGGATGACACGGAGCTTCCTCAGGCACGGCGTCATCAGGCTGGCTCGCGAGGAGGCGGAGAGATCAAGGCGGGGTACCTCACGAGGTGCCCATGACGCAAGCCATGACAACCAAAGGCGCTAGGCGGGCGCCAGCCGCGCAGTGTCCTCCTTTCCTCTTTGGTGCAAAGGGAGCAAGCGCAGGCGATAGCATTAAGCAAAGGCACCCGTTTCGATGCAACGAGACCAAGACCAGTCCAACGATAGGGAGGAAGTCATTGTGGAGCCCAAGCCAGCGTCACCACCAGAGTCTTTGGCAGGCGAGGACCAACTTTAGTCAGGATAAGTGTACCAGATGTTCCCCTTCAAAATGGCCAATTGTTGGCGCCCTTCCCGCTCAATATTTGGGAAGAGGCCCAGGGCCTTTGCCTATAAATAGGACTAGCCACCCCCAGGGTAGGGGGTTGGAGACCAGGGGGTTGGAGATCGATCAGAGAGAGAATCGAGAAGAGATAGAGAGAAAAGGGTGATTGAACTCCTCCTAGCAGTTCATCCCCCCAGCCAAGAACAGACCCTCGTGAGGCTGTTCTTCCTTGTATTTCTCATCATCATCAGCCCAAGAGGCAATCCACCACACCACACACTGGAGTAGGGTATTACACCACAACAGTGGCCCGAACCAGTATAAACCCTGTGTCTCTTGTGCTGTTCTTTCCATAGCTTAGATCTTAGCGAGGCGGAGGGGTGCGGGTAGGTAGAAGCCGAAATATCCGCGCGCACCCCAGTGTTTGAACCTCAAGGGTCTGCCGGAACCCGAAATCCGACATTTGGCGCACCAGGTAGGGGTGCGCCGGAATTCGTCTTCCACCACCCCGTTCTCCTCCGACCATCGCGTCCATGTCTGACGCTCGTCAGGCCCGCGCCGAGCGCCGGGCCGCTCTCGCTTCCCGCGTCGCCCAGACGGCTCCTGTCGGCGGGCGTCCTCACCATTCCCCGTCACCTGCCATCAACGCCGCCACCGGCCCGGCGGGGGATGAGCAGCAAGCGTCGTCTCAGCATCCGTCCGTGCGGCAAGACGGCCGCACCGCTACTCCCTCGCTCACCCAGCTGGTTCTTCGTCCCGCGCGCTCCGCGCACCCATGGAGGCAAACGAGCTCCTGCGCTACCGTCCCATCGACGACGTCTACGAAGAATGGCTCGACCGCGTCGCCAAGCTCGTCCGTGCCGCAGGGGGCTCTCCTGCGCCGTCCATTCCGCTGCACCGCACCCCGCCCCGCGCGGGCGACGAAGCTCCAGCGGCGCCCCAGCCGCCTCCTCCTCAAGAAGGCGCGTGGCCCCTGGGCGGAACCCGCTCCATCAGGTGCCAGCGCAGCAAGAGCAGAGCTGCCAAGAAGTCCCTCGCCCACAAGAAGCTGCCCGGGCGCTCCCTGCTCCAGCATGTCGCGACCATGCTCCTGCTCCCGCACGTCAAGACCCCGCGCTGCTCCCAGCTGCAGCGCGTGGGGACATGCAAGACCAAGCTCTTCCTCACCCAAGGCCTCCCGTGGCCACAGCAGGCTGCCATGCCTTCACCACCGAGGTACGCAGCGTCGCGTGGCCCGGCAAGTTCAAGCCAGACCTGCCTCCTTGTTACGACGGCACGACCGACCCTGCGGAGTTCCTCCAGCTCTATGAGCTAGGCATCGAAGCCGACAATGGAGACGAGAAGGTCATGGCGAACCGGTTTCCCATGGCGCTCAAGGACGGGGCCCGCACCTGGCTCCTGAACCTGGCTCCAGGCACGATCTCCTCCTGGGACGAGATGCGCACCCGCTTCATCGCCAACTTCCAAGGTACTCGCGACCGGCCACCCGCCGTGAGCGACATGCGCCGCATCAAGCAACAACCCGGAGAGACCCTGCAGAAGTACATCCAGCGCTTCAACAACGCACGCCTCAAGATTCCTAAGGTGACCGAGGAGGCCATCATCTCAGCCTTCTCCGACGGCGTGCGCGATGTCAAGATGAAGGAGGAGCTGGCGATGCATGAAGACATGTGCACTTCCTTGGAGCTGTTCAACTTGGCAACCAAGTGCGCCGGGGCTGAGGAAGGGCGTCTCTCCCTCCTCGAGCTGCCTGCCGCAGACCCAGAAGAGAAGAAGCCTAAGGCCAAGGATGTGAAGCGCAAGGGGGCTGCCGTGCTCGCGGCAGAACCAGACACCAAGCAGGGCAGAGATCAGCCCGAACCTTCCAAGGGCAGTCGGTACTGTGTGTACCACGACCTCCACACCCACAACACCGAATGTCAAGAGCTCCGAGCCATGCGAGAAGGAAGGATCGGCCGTCGCCCCGACCGCGGTGACCGGGGCTACGGTCGAGGAGGAGGAAGGAACGCAGGACGCTGGGAAGACCACTGCCCGCGCCAAGGGTGGCGCGATCGACCTCGTGAGGATCGCTGGCAAGACCCGCCTCGCGAGGGAGACTAGAGGGATCAGCCTCGCGAGGATCGCCCGCAAGGCAACGCAGGCCTCCCTCCGCTGCCGCCGCAGCCAAGGAGAAACGAGGACCGCCACCAGGACGAGGGGGCTGGGGGCTTCCAGGAGCCGCGCGCGATCGCCTGCATCCTGGGCGGGGCTCAAGCCCCAGCCTCTCAACGCATCTTCAAGCAGTTCACCCGCGAAGTGAATGCAGTCCTCCCCAAGCTCGAAGCCACGCGCCCTCTTAGGTGGTCGGCGTGCGCCATCATGTTCAGCTCAGCAGATCAGCTCAAGTGTGCAGCTACAGCCGGAGTCCTCCCGATGCTTTGTTCCCCAATCATCAGCAACATGGTGGTCACCAGGACCCTCATCGATGGCGGGGCAGGGCTCAATGTCCTGTCCGTGGAAACATTCAACAATCTCCAAGTGCCCTACAGCCAGCTTCAGCCAACCAAGCCTTTCTCCGGAGTCACCGACGGCTCCACGGTCCTGATTGGGCAGGTCCGCCTCCCTGTCACCTTCGGGGCACGCGACAACTACCGCACCGAGCTCATCGACTTTGATGTCGCTCACATTCGCCTGCCGTACAACGCCATCCTTGGGTACCCAGCGCTGGCCAAGTTCATGGTCGTAACTCACCACGGCTACAACGTCCTCAAGATGCCAGGAAGTGGCGGAGTCATCACGCTGCCCTGTGAAGAGAAGGACGCTATGTGTTCCCTGGAACGAGCCTTCCAGGCCGCATCACTAGAAGACCCGGATCACGGAAGCAGGAGGTTTCTCGAGACCGCCCCCAAGGAGAAGAAGACATCGTCAGGCGTGGCCCCTCAGGAGGCAGGCCCCTCAGGGCCCGCGCCTGCCCAGGGGGAACCTCCTTCCATCGCATAGGAAAGCGCGCCCAGCGCCCTCCTCAGGCAGGGCTCGGGGGCTCTCCCCTGGAGGGCCACCGACCTGGCTAGGGTCACGAGGGAGACGCTTGGGCACCACATGGAGGCGTGTTTCGAAGCACGTTTCCCTCAAGAAGGAGTAAGGCAAGGAAAGCTAGACCCACAGGAGTTCGTCAGCAAGGCCATTCAGGAGCTACAGGAGTCAAGAGTCATGAAAGGCGGCCGCCGCCTACCAGCAGTGGTTCCCCATCCAGGCGAGGATGGTGGGCTGCCCGTCTGCATCGACATACCAGGGCTCAATCGAGTCGCCTCTCTGGAGCGCCTCTGGCCCTCGCGAGGGGGGCGCTGCGAAGGTCCACCCACAGCTACGTTCGCATGCCTTACGACTTGCCGAATGCGGCTGCCACGTACCAGCGCCTCATGAGGGGTATCATGGAGGCTCAAGAGGCCAGGCGTTCCGCAGCCCTGGCGGAGATGGAGATGGTCCGCGAGGAGCCACCAGCGCCTCCGGAGCCTCCCGAGGCCCCTGGGCCTGGGGGCTCGTGGGGATCGGCTTCCACAGCCCACATAGTCTGCTACAACAACACTCCTTCGTCCTCAACATCATCAGGTGACATCTTTCAAATTTTATTTCCAGCTGGGAGCACCCCCTAGGGCTGCATTATTCCCAGGCCGCGTGGGTCCGTCCCTGCGGCATGTATCCCTTTTATTTCATGTTGCTAGCTTACCTTGTTGGGGGCGCCCCTCGGGCTGCATCATCCCCCAAGTTGCTCGGGCCTGACCCAGTGATGTCGACCTTCCCAGCATCTATTTGAATGAATCCACTCCTTCGCGGCTAATGTGTTTGACCTAGTTGCCCGCTCAACTGACGCCAACTGATGGAGCTGCTCCCAAACGGCATGACGCTTGCGCACGGGTCCGTCCCTGCAACACTGACAAACCTGAATGGCTGAGCTCTGGCTGCGGCAGCCCCGCATGGTGCCACGTCGTGAAGCCTTCAGTGCCTCGTCGCCCAACCAACGGCTTACTGTCAATTGTCATGGCAACCCCTCGTTCTTTCTATGATGGGTCTACAGGATCTCCTAAGGGAGCTGTGTCAAGCGAGGCCCCTTGCGGTGTCTCCTTCACTCTCATCCGCGCGAACCGCTTGCACGTTAAAGGGGGGGTGCCTGAGCATCACGACTCAGGGCTCCTACTGGCTCTCCAGCCCTCACCCTCTGGCCTTGTCCACGGCATCGTGACCTGGCATACCAGCGACGGCTGAGACTCGCTGGAGGGCCGGGACCCGAGGACGTAGAGCAAAAAGGGGAGCAAAGGCGAGAGGGGAGGGACAGGCGAGGACCTCGCCGAGAAACCTCACGCCTGCCGATGCACGGACCTGGCGACACACCAGAGAGCGGCCCCTGATTCTCGAGATAAGTCACCACCCGGAAGCACCAGCTAACGTGGCACTATCCCCGCACCTAATGCAATCCCGTGTTAGCGACGCCGCTCTCCTTTCTCACCGAACGACGGCTGCTTGAGTGCCAAAGGGGACCTCCTGAGCATCACGACTCAGGGGCTCTTACCGGACCCCGGGTCGCTCACCTCCTGGCCTTGACCACGGCATCACGACCTGGCATACCAGCGACGGCTGAAGCCGCCTTGGGACTGGGACCTGTCGGCGCAGAGCACCAAGCCCTCGTGAGGTTCGAAAGGGACAACTGAGCTAAGACGGAATGAGCAACTCACACAGTTCTACGACAAGGGTTATATTAACAAAATAGGATCACAGGCACCTTACAAGCCCCCACGGGACGCGTCTTTGATTCCTCGCAGGGAACAGATCCTAAAAGGATGCTAACTATGCGCGCCCCTGCAAGAGACGCCATCATCAACAGTGGGCCGTCAAGCACCGGCGCCAACCCCATCCAGATCAGAGTCGGCGACGTCCTGACGAGCCCGCCCTGCTCCAGGAGCGGCGCCGGCTCGGGGGCTCATAGCTGTCGTCGCTCGTCTCCGGAGTTGCGAAGAGCTCGCCGGAGTCGCTGGAACCTCCGACGCCTCTGCCGCCTGAGGAGCCGCCAAGGGAGCAGTCGGCGGGCCCAATCCTCGCTGTAGCAGGGTCCTGACCACCTCTCCCGGGTCAGCACTCCAGCCGGCGCCCGTTCGCATCGAAGACCTTGAAGAACATCACGGAAGCACCGCCATACTCCAAGTGGATCGCGAAGGCGCCTCTTGTCCTGCAAACCCGGGCGATTTCGCTCCAGCCTCGAGTCATGAAGACCTCGCCCGGGGCAACGACCGCGACCTCTGCCTCGGTCGCGAGGGTGCTGCAGCCGGCGTGCTGCAGCCAAAGCTCCAGGAGTTCTCCCTGCGGGATGATGGAGGCAAAGAAGGGAGGAAGGCGAATCCAAGACTGAGGAGGCATGGCGAACTGGATCAAGAACTCTCGGGAGGAGCCCTCGGTGTGGACCCCAGGGGGGACGACCCACACCTTCGTGACCCGTCGGCGCCAACGGCGGCGCCGCCCGTGGCGATCAACATCGGCTCCTTCAGGGCCCTCGATGTCGTCGTACAAGGGAAGCGGGAACCCCGGAGGTGGCCACTCGCACCAGGGCCTCGACACCACCTGATGGGCCCCCTCGTCCCGGCCGCGGAGGACGAGCCGTTTCTTCAGTGGGAGCGGGTCTGGTTCCTCTCGGGGAGCCTTTCCCTTCTCTGCCGCCGAGAACCGGCGGATCGGAGCCATCGCAGCAAGACAAAGCAAGGACCGGGAAGAATGAGAAGCAAGAAGGGATGGACTGGAAGGGCGCGCGCTGTTCCGTACTTATGGCCGGCGAAGGCCAACCACCGACCTCCATGATCACAGGTAATCATGACCTGCTTTGCATGCAGGGACTTGTCCAATCCGTGCAGTTGCCGAGGCGCCATGGGGAAGTGGAGACGCCCACGTCCAATCAACCGCCACGCGGTGCCCAAGGCCGCAGGCTGTTAGGGCCCGTGGCGCTTCGCTCTTGCCCTTCCGCCTCCCTGCACGGTCAAGTCCGGGCACGCCTTGGGCCCGGGGGCAACTGTCGGTGTTCTGGGAATGGGGGTCCCCAGACTTGCCTGCCTGCGGCCTGCGGCGTGGCTCAAAGGGGGGCCCAGCACGGCCCATCTTCATCAACACAGACCCAAGACTCTCGCGAGGGGCCAAGCCTCGCGGGGCGTACGACACGGAGCTTCCTCAGGCACGGCCTCATCAGGCTGGCTCGCGAGGAGGCGGAGAGATCAAGGTGGGGTACCTCACGAGGTGCCCGTGACACAAGCCATGACAACCAAAGGCACCAGGCGGGCGCCAGCCGCGCAGTGTCCTCCTTTCCTCTTTGGTGCAAAGGGAGCAAGCGCAGGCGAGAGCATCAAGCAAAGGCACCCGTTTCAGTGCAACGATACCAAGACCAGTCCAACGACAGGGAGGAAGTCATTGTGGTGCCCAAGCCAGCGTCACCACCAGAGTCTTTGGCAGGCGAGGACCAACTTTAGTCAGGATAAGTGTACCAGATGTTCCCCTTCAAAATGGCCAATTGTTGGCACCCTTCCCGCTCAATATTTGGGAAGAGGCCCAGGGCCTTTGCCTATAAATAGGACTAGCCACCCCCAGGGTAGGGGGTTGGAGACCAGGGGGTTGGAGATCGATCAGAGAGAGAATCGAGAAGAGAGAGAGAGAGAGAAAGAGAGAGAGAAAGAGAGAGAGAGAAGGGTGATTGAACTCCTCCTAGCAGTTCATCCCCCCAGCCAAGAACAAACCCTCACGAGGCTGTTCTTCCTTGTATTGCTCATCATCATCAGCCCAAGAGGCAATCCACCACACGACACACTGGAGTAGGGTATTACACCACAACGGTGGCCCGAACCAGTATAAACCCTGTGTCTCTTGTGCTGTTCTTTCCATAGCTTAGATCTTAGCGAGGCGGAGGGGTGCAGGTAGGTAGAAGCCGAAATCTCCGTGCGCACCCCAGTGTTCGAACCTCAAGGGTCTGCCGGAACCCGAAATCCGACAGCTTCAGCTGGTCGCTCAGAGGCATCGGCTGTTCGGTCCCAGTATACTGAGACCATAACAGCTTCTCCGTTGAGCTTCCCTCCTCGGCCTGGTAAAACTGTGCGGCATCCGACACGCTGCGGGGCAAATCTGCGAATGCTCTTGGAGAGCTCCGGACTCAGGTAAGTAACAAGTAACTTACTTTCACACGCTTGCTTTGCATATTGAATGCCTTACCTACCGCTATCTTCTTCATCGCATCAATCTCTTGGAGGACCTTTTGGGCTTCGGCCTTGGCACTCTTTGCACTCTCAAGGGTCGCGGCAAGCTCGGACTCTCACGTCTTCAAGTCAAGCTCCAACGCCCCGTGCTTCATCACGAGAGCGTGGAGCTCTTGCTGCACCTCGCCCACCCGTGCCTCTTGTTTTTCCCGCTCGGTGCGCTCCTGGGCCGCTTTGTTTTCAGCCTCGGATAGCGCTTGCTTCAGGGTTGCCACTTCGGTCGTGGCCCCTGGCAAATTAAAGATGATCCTATCATTTTGCAATCACATCCCTTTCATATATATACATATCTACAGACTAGGTATTACTTACCTTTGTTCTCCTTGAGCTGCCTCTTGGCAAGGCCGAGCTCTTTCTTGGACCCTTCGAGGTCCTGCTTCAGTATGGCGACCTCCGCAGTCAGTGCGGCAGAGGTCAGCAGCGAAGCCTACATACGCATATAGACATACTTATATTAGACTCCTGCAGATATTAGTTGATCCTTTATTCGGCTTTTCTTTTTGAACACCAAACAGAGCATCACGGGCTACTGTCTATGCGGTAATATGTTTTCTATATTTCAAATACTTACCTCAAAGCCTGTTAGAAGGCTGGCACAGGCTTCAGTCAGTCCGCTCTTGGTGGACTGAACCTTCTGGATCACCGCACTCATAATAGTGCGGTGCTCTTCGTTGATGGAAGCGCTGCGAAGCACTCCCAACAGATTATCCGGTGCCTCTGGATGGACAGAGGTCACAGGCACGGGCGTCTTTCCCCTTTTGGAAGGAGGCCGCCTGCCCAAGTCCAGAACCACTGGAGGTTCTGGTGCAGTGTTCGGCTGAATGGCGAACTCGGAGCCCTCGGGAGCCTTACCCCCTCTGCTCCCGGAGTCCGGAAGGTCGCCTTGAGGCGCCTCCGGGACTGTCTCCCCTCGACCCGGTGCCTCTTGAGACAGCACCTCAGCATTGTCCGTAGGGCAAGGGGAGGTGGCGGTCGGAAGTGGATCGCTATCCATATCCGACGAGTCCAAGGAGCCGCCCGATGAAGATACGTCGATACGCGCTTGGGGCGATCTGCATAATTATATTCGGCGTTAGGAGAAGCAGTGCGACAAAGGTATGCTATGAGTTACTCTGGTATCCGAATACTTACGACTTCGCCAGGGGCTTGGCCCTGAGCAGCCACTCGTCTTCGCCTCCGGCGGCGGTGGTGGAGTAGTCCGGAAGGAGGGTCCTCCCCTTCTTGGACCCTTCGCCCCCCACCCCCGGTTGGGGTGGCCTCCCTTTTCTTGTCTCCCCTGACTGAAGGGGGAGCATCTTCATCTTCCTCCTCGTCTTCGGGGGAGGAGTGTGTCGCGGAGTCATCGGACGATGAGTCCGATATCACCTGGTGCCGGGAACTCTTTCGGGTTCCCTTGGCCTTCTTCTTGGTCTTCTCCGACACCTTGTAAGGAGCCGGAGTCAGCATCTCTGTCATGAGAGCGTCCGCAGTGTCTTCGGGCAGACGGGCCGGACAATCGATCTTCTCCGATGCCCCCACCCAGTCCTGTCAAAGGCATGGGAGCTCTGACCCCGCGCGTGGTTAAGCTATGGGAATTAAAAATCCTACCAGATATGCGAAACTTACCAGATTCGCAGGGCGCTTCGCGCTTAGCCCATGGTCCTCGGTGAGAGAGGGAGGGACCTCGGCACCCTTGAATAGCACCCTCCAAACGTCCTTGTGCGTCGTGTCAAAGAGCTCGCTCAGAGTTTGGTGCTGGGCCGGGTCGAACTCCCACAAGTTGAAATCCCGTTGTTGACACGGGAGGATCCGGCGGAAGAGCATGACCTGGACTATGTTGACAAGCTTGAGCTTCTTCCTTGCCATATTACGGATACATTTCTGGAGTCCGTCCAGCTCCACCAATGAACCCCAGGATAGGCCCTTCTCTTTCCAGGAGGTGAGCCGCGTGGGGATTCCGGATCGAAACTCGGGGGCTGCCACCCAGTTGGTGTCGCGCGGCTCAGTGATGTAGAACCATGCCGATTGCCACCCCTTTATGGTCTCCACGAAGGAGCCTTCAAGCCATATAACATTGGGCATCTTTCCCACCATGGCTCCATCGCATTCTGCTTGTTGGCCTCCCACCACCTTCGGCTTGATATTGAAGGTCTTCAGCCACAGGACGAAGTGGGGCCGGATGCGGAGGAAAGCCTCACACACGACGATGAACGCCGAAAATGTTGAGGATGAAGTTCGGGGCTAGATCATGAAAGTCCAGCCCGTAGTAGAACATAAGACCATGGACGAATGGATGGATGGGAAACCCCAGTCCGTGGAGGAAGTGGTGGAGGAAGACTACCCTCTCGTGA
The DNA here is from genome assembly GCF_002162155.2 of Triticum dicoccoides. Classification (NCBI taxonomy): domain Eukaryota; kingdom Viridiplantae; phylum Streptophyta; class Magnoliopsida; order Poales; family Poaceae; genus Triticum; species Triticum dicoccoides. Next base: position 194,113,356 of record NC_041382.1, read on the forward strand.
GGTTCCGGGGTGGGGACGATCTGCCCCGTAGTGCGCAGCCGATCCGTGACATTCGCGTATATGTATCCGGCTCCGCGCCGCTTTTTGATGTGTCCCTCCGTGACAGAGGAAGCCATCCACTTGCCTCCCACTCTGGACATGTTTGGAGAAGGTTGAGGAGAAGGATGTGGACTTGGGCATTGGAGCTCGAGTGCGCGAGAATAGATGAGCAAGGAGGAAGAAGGCATGGGTAGAAAAAGGATAAACCTTATCCCTTTATAAGGGCGGTCGAAACTATGCGCCCCCACTAGCCTGATAAAACTCGCTTATCCACCAAGCGCCGTAATTGATGGCGCGGTTGGGTTACCCACGCCCTTATTGATGAGAATCCCGTAATAAGGGGGACATGATCTCTGCTTTGACAAGACGTGTCAAGAAACTGCCTCGCGTTATGTGCGGGGCTAGTTAAAGAAAAACGGTTCGAATGATCACCGCACCATGGCATGATGTCATGTTGCCAAAACATGTCAGCAGATTAGATTTGTGGAAATATTATTCTCTCTACGGTGGTATGTGGAACTTATTTTGCAGGGTCGGACACTATCATTTTATTCGAACTCTTCTATGGTGTATCCGGAGGAGGAACCCGCCTTGCAATGCCGAAGACAACACTGCGCGTCGGACTCATCGTCATTGAAGCCTGGTTCAGGGGCTACTGAGGGAGTCCTGGATTAGGGGGCTCCGGACAGCCAGACTATATCCTTTGGCCGGACTGCTGGACTATGAAGATACAAGATTGAAGACTTTGTCCCGTGTCCGGATAGGACTCTACTTGGCGTGGAAGACAAGCTAGGCAGTACGGATATGGATATCTCCTCCTTTGTAACCGACCTTGTGTAACCCTAGCCCCCTCCGGTGTCTATATAAACCGAAGGGTTTTAGTCCGTAGGACAACATACAATCATACCATAGGCTAGCTTCTAGGGTTTAGCCTCTCCGATCTCGTGGTAGATCAACTCTTGTAATATTCATATCATCAAGAATAAATCAAGCAGCACGTAGGGTTTTACCTGCATCGAGAGGACCCAAACCGGGGTAAAACATCGTATGCCCTGCCTCCTGTTACCATCCGCCTTAGACGCACAGTTCGGGACCCCCTACCCGAGATCCGCCGGTTTTGACACCGACACCTGGCTTGAGGATTACCGAGTGGTTGTGCAGATCGGTGGAGGAAACGATGAAGTGGCCATGAAGCATCTGCCCCTGATGCTTGAAGGATCAGCTAGAGCTTGGTTGAATCAGTTGACCCCTAGCAGTATTTTCAGGTGGGAGGATTTGGCTCGAGTGTTCGTTAGAACGTTCGAGGGCACATGCAAACGACCAGCAGGATTGGCAAAATTGCAGCACTATGTGCAAAAGACGAATAAAACTTTGAGATATTACATCCAGAGTGGTCCACTTTCCATCACACTATGGAGAATGTATCTTAGCATCAAGCAGTTTGCGCCTTCAAGGAGGGCGTTCGTTATCAGGAGCTCAACCTGAAATTCGGTCGGACAAGAGATATGTCCCTGACCCGAATGATGGAAATAGCCACTCAGTACGCAAATGGTGAAGAGGAAGATCGACTCCACAGCGGCAAGAGCAAACCAATCGGCCAGGACACCGGAGGAGGTAATTCCAATCGGAAGCAGAAGCGCAAAGCAGAACCTGCGGGCCCTGGAGAGGTTGCAGTCGCAATCCAAGGAAAAGCTAAAGGAAAACCTAAGGGTCCCTGGACCCCTAAGAAGGTGAAGGATTCAGCCGGGAATGATGTGCTGGATTTGCCGTGTCACATCCACATCAAGAAAGATGAAGAGGGTCCTTATCTACCCCAAGCATACCACTCGACAGTGTCGAGTCCTTATACAGCAGTTCCGAGAAAAACAACCTAGTGAGAAAGAGAAGGAATCTGATAAGAATGAGGACAAAGAAGAGGATGATGATGGATTTCCCAATATCAATTCCACTTTGGTGATTTTTTCTGACGTTGAAAGTAAAAGTCGACTGAAAGTCATCAACAGGGAAGTTAACATGGTTGCTCCGGCAACCCCGACGTATCTGAAATGGTCAAAGACTCCTATCACATTTGACCAGTCAGATTACCCGCTGCATGTCGCCACCCCTGGGAGGCAAGCGTTGGTGGTTGACCCGGTCGTTGGAGGCACCCGATTGACCAAAGTCTTGATGGATGGTGGTAGAGGGTTGAACATTTTGTATGGTGAGACCCTCCAAGGGATGGGCATTCCGATGTCCAAACTCAGCGAGAGCAACATGCAGTTCCATGGAGTTATACCTGGAAAGAAAGCCGATTCACTCGGCCAGATCACCCTTGATGTGGCTTTTGGTGATTCAAAGAATTACCGTAAGGAAAAGTTGACATTTGAAGTCGTGGATTTTCATAGTGCCTATCATGCTATCCTGGGTAGAACTGCGTATGCCCGTTTCATGGCTCGACCGTGTTATGTGTATCTCAAACTCAAGATGCTTGGCCCTAGGGGCGCGACTATAGTCACTGGTAATCGGCAGCAAGCAGAAGAGTGCTTCCAGAAGGGCTCAAAGATTGCCGATGAACATATGGAAGCAATAGAAATGGAGGAATACAAGAGGACAGCAGATCCGAGTGATTTGCTGAGAGCTAAGAAGCCTGCTTCAGAGTCTGCATTTAAGTCGTCTGGTGAACCATAGTTAGTTCATATTCACCCGACTGATCCCGAAGACATCGATGGTATGGACGACGATGCAGGAGACTAACCGGAACCACCGCCCACAGGGTGCTAGACCGCTACTTCATCACATAACGTATACATGGAGGATGCACCCAGAGAGGGCAATGGCGAAGAGACAGCGGAGGATGCACCCTCCAAGCAACCCAAGCGCCGACGTCAGCGGCGCCGCTCTAAGTCCCGCCATAGCGAAAACAGCGATAACAGCGCAAGAGGAAATAATAGTCCACGCGACTCCGGAAGAAACGAAAACAGCACCACCCCGGTGGCAGAACACGATCAAGATGCAAACTTCAAACATAGTACGGATCTGACGTCCGAACACGATGACGCCAAAGATAAGCCTCATCAATCCCCGTCTAGGGAAGAAAACAGTCCGGACGAAGATGCATGCATCATCCCGGAAACACACTTGGAGCAAGAGAACCTCCGCGAAAGGCTTATTGCCATAGTGAGGAGCCTGAAGAAACAGAAGCAAAGGCTCAAGGTCGCACAAGATACGCTCAACAGCAAGTGGAACAAAGTAACAAAGTATGGTGGAAGTTACCATAAAAATAGCTATCCAAAGCGCAAGCTATTACCGGAATTCGACGATGAGGCCTTAGAGCCCATACAGCCGAAAAGTGATACGGCCAACCAGCCGGATCCAACACCCTATGAACGCGATAGAGCGGCTAACAAAGTCGCGCATAAGTCAACACACGATCTACGTGAGAACTTGCGTCAAAAATCCGGCGCGACCAGATCTATCTATGGATCTAGGAAGCGCGCTACGGTACACAGCCAACGCCGAATACTACAACTGTCCGAACACCATGGCGCATCCCAATACAGGGGTGCCGCACACCCCTTATGTTTCACTGATGAGGTATTCGATCGCGAATTCCCGGAGGGATTCAAACCGGTGAACATAGAGGCGTACGACGGAACCACAGACCCTAGAGTCTGGATAGAGCACTTCATCCTCCATGTTCATATGGCTCGTGGAGACGATCTCCATGCCATTAAATACTTGCCCCTGAAGCTTAAAGGGCCAGCTCGACACTGGCTGAAAAGCCTCCCCGAAAACTCAATTGGAAGTTGGGAGGAGCTCGAGGACGCTTTTTGGGCCAATTTTCAAGGGACTTATGTCCGACCTCCGAATGCAGACGATTTAAGTCATATAATACAACAGTCTGGAGAGTCCGCCCGAAAGCTTTGGAACAGGTCCCTCACCAAGAAGAACCAAATCGTCGACTTCCGGACGCTGAAGCCTTGGCAGCTTTTAAACACAACGTCTGAGATGAATGCCTAGCCAGACACCTTGGTCAAGAAAAACCGAGAACTATGGCAGCTCTAACAAGCCTCATGACCCGCTTTTGCGCGGGCGAGGACAGCTGGTTGGCCCATAGCAGCACCAGCGACCCAAGCACATCCGAAGTCAGGGATGGCAATGGTAAACCACGACGCAACAAAAACAAGCGTCGAAATAAATAAGGTAGCCCAGATAACACGACGGTAAACGCCGGATTCAGGGGCTCCTGACCAGGTCAGCGGAAAAATCCTTTCAAAGGCAGCAGAGAAGGACAATCTGGCCTAAACAAAATTCTTGACAAACTCTGTCAAATTCATGGCACCCCAGACAAACCCGGAAATCATACCCACCGAGAATGCTGGGTCTTCAAGCAGGCCGGTAAGCTAAACGCTGAACACAAAGGGGAAGAGACACCAAGCGAAGACGAGGATGAACCTCGCCAGCAAAACGCCGGAGGACAGAAAAGTTTCCACCAAAGGTTAAAACAGTAAACGTGATCCATGTGACAAAGAGGAGAAGCAATCATGCACTCCAATGCACACGCGCCATAGAGCCCGTCACCCCTAGGTTCAACCCCTGGTTGGCCTGCCCGATCACTTTTGATCATAGGGATCACATTACAAATATCCGACGGGAAGGACTGATGGCCTCGGTGTTAGACCCAATAATAAATGGGTACCATTTCACACGGGTCCTCATGGACGGCGGCAGTGATCTAAATCTGATATATCAGGACACAGTCCACAAAATGGGGATAGACCCGACACAAATAATTCACAGTAATACTACCTTCAAGGGAGTAATACCAGGCCAAGAGGCCCGCTGTACGGGCTCTCTACTACTAGAGGTGGTATTCGGTTCTCCCAATAACTTCCGAAGTGAAACTTTAACTTTTCACATCGCTCCATTCCGAAGTGATTATCAAGCACTACTCGGAAGGGCGGCTTTCGCTCGTTTTAACGCAATACCGCATTATGCTTTTCTCAAGCTCAAGATGCCCGGTCCACGTGGCATCATCACAGTTAGCGGAAATACCGAACGTTTTTTACGTACGGAAGAGGACGCGGCGGTTCTAATAGGCGCGAACTAGATGGCCTCACCAACGAGAAAAAATGGCAGGTCGTCAAGACCACGGACACGGTTAGACGAATCCGGCGTTCCATCATATATACATGAGATTGGTTTTTGAACCCTCATAAAACGATACCAGGGGCTTCCTGCATGTAATCAGGGCCAGCCCGGCTCAACTAGGCTTCTCTTGAATTTTGATAGTTCATTGACAATAACCAATTCTTCTTTTTGGCATGGAAACTTTCACCTAAGTCCTTTCCTTTTGCAGATGACAAACGTGCTACACCCGTCCAGGACATGGCACAATGGAGACACAGGTGCAGACGTGCAGCACGGACCCGCCCAAAGGTTTCTTTTTAGATTAAGACCCTGCGTAAACCATTTTTACTGCCTCTTGTTGCTCACATCCTCCGGATACTCCACACAACCGAGAAGGAGGCTGGCGTTATTGGCATGTGGCCACGCCAGAATTTTGCACGTACCTGGACATATGGGGTTTCTTATTAAGGGCATTGTTTAGCCTGGTATATGTTATAAAGATCGAACACCTTAGGGAGTGTTCGACGTCGCGAGTTTGGCCCTATATGCATCAGCTCCGAATCATGTCTTTGGTCAAATGTTGGGTATGCCCGGCTCCCACATTTTGGTACCTTACGTTCCGTTATATTGGCTAAGGTATCACCGGGAGAACTACTGCGATTGTGCCCTGGTTCATCCGGGTGAGCACCTCAGTGGAGAAAGCCAAAAACTGACTGTCATGATATAGCGAGAGACTGGTCAACCACTCGATGACTCATCGGAATCTTCAGGATTCCTCCACATTAATGGAGGGTCATTTCCCGGTCATGTACGTACGCGAACCGTATTCAGATGAGCGCAGAAGTACCAGGGGCTATATAGTAGCCCCACTGTCAAACTCCTATGGCTAAGTGAAAGTGTTAAAGCAATATAGTACGATTGCCTCGTTCGCTGCGCTATCACCTTCTTAATGGACCAAGACATTGGATCAAGTGTGGATATGCATCTTTTGCAAACACCCCCGCATTATATGCATGGGGGCGGAAGCCGACGACTGCAAACTTTCAGGTTATACACATGTATACATAAACGGCCGCACATGAGGCATCATAGTACTTTCGGGCAAAAGTATAAATACAGCCGTGATAATTCAGTAAAACATTGTTTGTACAATGGGAATACATGTCACTGGAAAATAATATTCTTCGAGCACTGAGCCTCTATCGAACGAGCACCTTCAAGAACTTCTTCAAAGTAGTGCTCGGCATCCACTCGGCCTACGGCCGAACCCTGTGTCGCAACAGTGGTGGCCTCCATCTCTGCCCAGTATGTCTTGACACGGGCAAAGGCCAACCGCGCACCTTCTATGCACGCTGATCTCTTTACAGCATCGATGTGTGGCACAACACCAAGGAATTGTTGCACTAAGCTAAAGTAGCTATTCGGCCTTGGCCCTCCCGGCCACAGGTGATCCACAATGGACCTCATGGCAAGTCCGGACAACCTATGGAGCTCGGCCCACTCGGCCAATCGCTCATTCAATAGCAGCGGACGGACTGGAGCGTGAAACTATGACCAGAACAGCTTTTCCACTTCAGGACCTTTCTGATCCTTGAAGTACTCGGCCGCATCAGCAGCACTTGCAGCCAAATCCATGTACGCATCCGCAGAACTCCATAGCCTGTCCAGAGGAGCATACTTCGGATCTCTGAACTTAGTCCGCAACAAGAAGGGCTTCCCAGACACGATATCTGCAGCTTGATTCAGCTCCTCCTTCTTCGCTCTAATTTTGGAGCGGGCTTCCTTGGCAGCCACCCAGGCCTTCTCCAGGTCTGTCGCCTTCGCCCGGTTTTCTTCTTCAAGAAGATGGTAACGGTCAGCGGCATCTTTTAATTCTACAGCCATTTTGGCTATTTTTTCCTTGCTCTCACAATGCGCAGCCTGTTCGGCCCTTAACTCTTCAGCCGCCTTTAAAGCGGCAACATTGCTACTCCTTACTTGCTCCTTGGCTCGGGCAAGCTCCGCCCGAAGGGTCTCCATGGTGGCAGCTCCATCTACGGTCACAACATATTAAAGATACTGGCATCATGCTACTCTTATTATGTGACGATCACCAGAAAAATCACTCACCCTGTGCCTCGTCAAGCCACTTGTTGACAAGCACGATGTCGGCATCTGCCACATCAAGTTGCCAATTTAGCTCGGCAAACCCATTAGTCCGGCTGGCCACTGGAGCTTCAGCCACTTGCACATAAAGGCGGTCTCGTTATTACCTGGGACTATGATCCTCTGTTTGCCGCCGTTTTCGATGACAACCAGAGTATCCGGGGCTACCATCTGCATAGGGCATATCTAATGTATGCGGTACTGTTAAAAACATACATTATTTCACGTACCTCGAAGCCTTTCAACAGACTCATAAAGGCTTCATGCAAACCCCTTTCAGCGGATGAAATCCTTTCAATTACCATACCCATTAGCGTACGCCGCGCTTCCGAGATGGCAGCTTGCCCCATAAGATCCTTCAGCGCGTCCGACCGCACACTGTACAGACCCTTGATGTCGCTCTCCTTAGGAGGCGGATACTGGGGACTCCGGGCAGCCAAAGGGTTATCCTCTGGCCCTAGTGGATCCAGAGATACCCTTCGCGACGACACTTCAAGGTCACCCGCTTCTTAAGTCGGGGTGTCCGGGGGAGGCGTTTCGCTCTCCATCATCTCCGGAAGAAGATCCCCCGAAGATGAACTCTGTCGAGAAGGGCTGCGATCCGGACTACAATTTATAAGCATCGGTTATTGTCTTCGGAAGTAAGGTAGCATGTTTTCACTATTAAGTACTTCTCGATTACTTACAGCTCGGTAGAGGGATGATCCCCACGCGGACATTGTGCGGCAAGAATACCCTCCGAGGCAGGACCCTCTGATGAAGATTTCTTCTCCCGTTTGGAAACCTTGGTTTCCGGATCTTCAGAGGTAGTCCTCTTCCTTCCCCGGGGAGAGAGAATGTCAGATTATTCCCTTTGATCGTCCTCCCTCGCGGAGGTGCTCATTCCCCCGGCTGGAATAAGTAGCGAGTGAGGCCCGCTTTCGCCCTCTTTATTCCCGCCATCATCTTCCTTTGAGGACACTGGATAAGGCGCCGGCTCGAGCATCTTGTCCAGTACCGGATTGTCCAAGCCCTCAGGAAGGGGGGTCGAACACCTAATCATCATCGCCTTTGTTATCCAGTCCGGATCAAAAGGCGGCTCTTTAGAATGATGCCATGATAAATAAAAGGATGGCAGGTTCAACATGGGATTACTTACTTGGGCAGCGGAGCGGCTGCAGCTGAGGCCCACGTCCTCAGTGGTGTCCGGACACTCTATTTGGGGTCCGAAGAACGATTTGTACATCTCTTCGTGCGTCATGCCGAGGAAATGTTGAATAGCACGCGGTCCTTCCGGGTTGAATTCCCGCATGCGGAGGGGCCGGCGTTTGCAAGGTTGGACTCGACGAACCAGCATAACTTGCATTACCATAACTAGACTAAAATCTCTCTCAAAGAGATCTCGGATACAGCTTTGCAGTATTGGCACATCCTTGCCTGGACCCCAGCTCAGCCCCCTGCTGATCCATGACATCAGTTGTGGTGGGGGGCCCGAGCGAAAGGCGGGGGCAGCTACCCACTTGGCACACCGGGGAGCTGTGACGTAAAACCACTCCCGCTGCCACAATCCGGACACCTCTCGGAAGGAACCCTCTGGCCATGGAGCGTCAGCGATTTTTCTTATTAAAACACCTCCGCACGCTGCGTGCTGCCCCTCGATCATCTTCGGCTTCACATCGAAGGTCTTGAGCCACAGGCCGAAGTGAGGGGTAATACGGAGGAAGGCCTCAAATATGACAATAAATGACGAGATGTGAAGAAGGGAATCCGGGGCCAGATCATGAAAATCCAGCCCGTAATAGAACATAAGACCCCTAACAAAGGGATCCAGAGTGAGGCCTAGTCTTTGGAGGAAGTGGGAGATGAACACAACGCTCTCGTTGGGTTCGGGAGTAGGCACGACCTGCCCTCGGGCGAACAGCCTATGCGAAATTTCGGCGGTCAGATATCTGGCCTCTCTCAAGTTCTTGATGTCCTCCTCTATGATGGAGGAAGGCATCCACCGACCTTGAAGGTTGGATCCGGACATAGTTGAAGGTCCGAAGCACCTGACCTGAGCTTGGGGTGTTGGAACTCGAGGCGGGGGAAGGATTCGATTGAGCGCGGGAGGCAAAAAACAAAAGGCCTTGTCCCCTTTATAAAGAGGGTGAATATCAGGTGTCCTCCTCGTGGCCGTTTGAGACTTACCTAAGATCTAGGAGTCATACCAACAGGCAAGGTTGGGTTACGCACGTTTGTATTGATGAGAATCCCGTGATAAGGGGAACACGATCTCTGCTTCGACAAGACGTGTCAAGGAAACCGCCTCGCGTTATGTGCGGAGCTGGTTAAGAAAAACGGTTCGAATAATGACCGGGCCGTGGCGTGATGTCATGCTGTCAAAACGTGTCAGCAGATTAGATTTGTGGAAATATTAATCTCTCTACGGTGGTATGTGGAACTAATTTTGCAGGGTCGGACACTATCCTCGTATTCAAACTCTTTTGTGGTGTATTCGGAGGAGGAACCCGCCTTGCAATGCCGAAGACAACACTGCGCACCGAACTCATCGTCATTGAAGCCTAGTTCAGGGGCTACTAAGGGAGTCCTGGATTAGGGGGGTCTCCGGACAGCCGGACTATATCCTTTGGCCGGACTATTGGACTATGAAGATACGAGATTGAAGACTTCGTCCCGTGTCCGGATGGGACTCTACTTGGCGTGGAAGGCAAGATAGGCAATACGGATATATATATCTCCTGCTTTGTAACTGACCTTGTGTAACCCTAGCCCCCTCTGGTGTCTATATAAACCGGAGGGTTGTAGTCCGTAGGACAACATACAATCATACCATAGGCTAGCTTCTAGGGTTTAGCCTCTTTGATCTCGTGGTAGATCAACTCTTGTAATACTCATATCATCAAGAACAATCAAGCAGGACGTAGTGTATTACCTCCATCAAGAGGGCCTGAACCTGGGTAAACATCGTGTCCCCTGCCTCCTGTTACCATCCGCCCTAGACGCACAGTTCAGGACCCCCTACCCGAGATCCGCCAGTTTTGACACCGATACGAATGCAGCACCGACTCACATATCAACAACACTCGACAACAAATAAGAAGAAGCGCTCATCCAGTTCCTCCGTGAGAACTGGGACATCTTTGCATGGAAACCTTCTGACATGCCAGGTGTACCCAGAGAACTGGCTGAGCACCGTTTGCGAGTCAACCCAAAAGCAAGACCTGTCAAAGAACATCTCTGACGGTCCGCCGTGGAGAAAAGAAAGATAATTGGTGAGGAAGTGGCCCGGCTTCTGGCAGCTGAGTTCATCCGAGAGATTTAATGTCATGGTTCCCAAGAAGGATGATTCACTCCGTATGTGTATTGGCTACAAGCATATCAATCGGGCCTGCCTGAAAGATCACTTCCCTCTCCCTCGCATCGATCAAATAGTTAACTCGACCGCGGGATGTGAGCGATTGTCCTTTCTGGACGCATATTCAGGGTATCATCAGATCCGACTGTATGGACTCGATGAAATAAAACAGCTTTCATCACCCCATTCGGGTGCTTTTGCTATGTTACCATGCCCTTTGGTCTCAAGAATGCTGGCGCCACATTCATGCGTATGATACAGAAGTGCCTCCTCACTCAAATTAGTCGGAATGTGGAAGCATACATGGATGACATCGTGGTTAAGTCGCGAAAAGGTTCCGACCTGCTGACTGACCTCGCTGAAACCTTTGCCAATCTGAGAAGATATGATATCAAGCTTAACCCGTCAAAGTGTACATTTGGAGTTCTAGGTGGAAAGTTAATCGGTTTTCTCGTTTACGAACAACGTATCGATGCAAACCCAGAGAAAGTTGGTGCAAAACTCCGAATGAAATGACGTGTTCGCATACACGAAGTTCAAAAGCTTACTGGTTGTTTGGCCACTTTGATTCGGTTCATTTCTCGTCTCGGTGTAAAGTCATTACCTCTTTACCGATTGATGAAGAAATCTGATAAGTTCGAGTGGACTCCTTAATCTAATGTAGCGTTTGCAGAGCTCAAAACCCTGCTTTCCACCGAGCCGGTGCTCACTGCTCCAATCAGCAAAGAGCCTTTACTGCTTTATATTGCAGCCACTGGACAAGTTTTCAGTACGGTACTCACGGTTGAGCGGGAAGAAGAAGGTAAAGCCTCTAAGATTCAGCGCCCAGCGTACTATATTTCTGAGGTCTTAACCCCGTCCAAGCAGAGATATCCGCATTATCAGAAGCTTGTCTGTGGAATTTACTTGAGTTCGAAGGAAGTGGCACATTATTTCTCAGATCACTCCATCACAGCCGTCAGCGATGCTCCATTGTTAGAAATTCTGAACAACAGAGATGCAACTGGTCGAGTGGCAAAGTGGGTGATTGAACTCCTTCCGTTGGATATCAAGTTTGAGGCAAAGAAAGGAATCAAGTCCTAAGCAATAACATATTTCCTCGTCGAGTGGATTGAACAACAGCAACTGACTCAAGTTCAGTCGGAACATTAGACTGCGTTCTTTGACGGATCTAAGATGTTGAGTGGTTCTGGTGCTGGAGTTGTTCTAGTATCCCCGCGCAGTGATAAACTCGGTTATGTCCTTCAGATTCACTTTGACTCCTCCAACAATGAAGTTGAGTACGAAGCACTTCTTTATGGGTTGCGAATGGCCATTTCACTCGACGTCCGTCACCTAATGGTCTATGGTGACTCGGATTTGGTGGTTAATCAAGTAATGAAGGAGTGGGATGTCAGAAGCCCGGCTATGACTGGCTATTGCAATGCAGTGAGAAAGTTAGAAAAGAAGTTTGAAGGGCTAGAGCTTGACCACATTCCCCGACTAAAGAATCAGGCAGTAGATGACCTGGCAAAGATAGGTTCCAAGCGAGAGCCCATTCCCAGCAATGTGTTTTTGGAGCATCTTCATACACCATCAGTCCAGGAGGATCCCTTCCCAGAAGAGCGCCCACAGCCTAAAAGTTCTACTGGTTTGACTGAAGTCGAAGTCCCACCCGTGGTCGACTTAGTCATGGAGGTTTTGGTCGTCATCCCTGACTGGACAGTGCCGTATATCACATATATCCTTAGGAAAGAACTCTCAGAAGACGAAGAAGAAGCGCGACAGATTGTCCGTCGATCTAAAGCCTTCACTGTGATAAGTGGTCGACTGTACAGGGAAAGTGTGACTATAGTTGCCCAGCGGTGCATTACCCCAGAGGAAGGTCAAATGGTTCTCAATGATATCCACTCAGGGACCTGTGGTCACCATGCGTCCTCATGGACAATCGTGGCCAAAGCATACCGAGTAGGTTTTTACTGGCCGCGAGCAAATGAAATGGCAAAAGAAATAGTCGACAAGTGTGAGAGTTGCTAGTTCTACTCCAACATGTCTCACAAGCCCTCTTCACCCTTGAAGACCATTCCACTCGTCTGGCCATTTGCCGTTTGGGGATCGGATATGGTTGGACCCTTGAGGACTGGCAGAAGTGGTTTCACTCACCTGCTTGTTGCAGTCGACAAGTCCACTAAATGGATTGAAGCCAAGTCCATCAAGAACCTCGATTTGGTCACTACCTTTAGCTTCATCAGGGGGTTAACATTCAGATTTGGGGTCCCACACAACATCATCATAGACAATGGTTCAAACTTTGTTTCCGATGAGTTCAGAGCTTTATGTGCTTCCCAAGGCACTCGGGTCGACTATGCTTCAGTCGCTGACCCAGAGTCGAATGGGCAAGCAAAAAGAGAAGATGGTTTGATCCTCCAAGGGTTGAAGCCCAGATTGATGCGAGACCTCAAACATGTAGCTGGCGCCTGGGTAGATGAGTTACCATCTGTACAATGGGGTCTGAGAACAACACCAAATCGGTCTACTGGCAGGACTCCCTTCTTCATGGTATATGGTGCTGAAGCCGTATTGCCGTCTGATTTACTTCACAACGCCCCGCGAGTAGAGCTCTTCACAGAGGCGGAAGCAGAACAAGCCCGGCAAGATGTTGTTTACCTTCTGGAAGAGGAAAGAGAGATGGCCCTGATCAGGCCAACCATCTATCAACAAGACCTTCGTCAGTTCCACGCCAGAAACATTAGGGGTCAAGCATTTCAGGAAGGGGACCTGGTTCTCCGAGTGGATCAGCAACGACCACACAAGTTGGCTCCCGCTTGGGAGGGCCCTTTCATCATCACCAAAGTGCTTCACAATGAAGCATACCGCCTGTACGATATGGAGCACAAGAAGGACGATCCACGCGCTTGGAATGCAGAACTTCTCTGCCATTTTAATACTTGAACAAGTCAGACTGTTGAGATGTAATAAGAAGTACCTTTCAGTTTGTTTATCAAATACATGGTTTTACAGTCTCCTAAATGATTGTTATTACTTATACATGAGTACAAGATCCCCCAGTGGGTGGCTTAGCCGCGAATCTGATTCGCCTAAGTTTCAAAAAATCCTACCGAGTGGTGAGCAACCCTCCCACTTGAGGGCTTCGCTGCAGTCCAGTACTCTCCTAAGTTAAAAAAAATCCTACCGAGTAGTGAGCAACCCTCCCACTCGGGGGCTTAGCTGCAGTCCAGTACTCGCCAAAAATCCCACCAAGTGGTGAGCAACCCTCCCACTCGGGGGCTTAGTTGCAGTCCAGTACTCGCCTAAGTTTTAAAAAATCCTACCGAGTGGTGAGCAACCCTCCCACTCGGGGGCTTAG
>NC_041382.1:194128433-194163941 GCF_002162155.2 Triticum dicoccoides
AGCTGCAGTCCAGTACTCGCGTAAGTTTAAAAAAATCCTATCAAGTGGTGAGAAACCCTCCCACTCGGGGGCTTAGCTGCAGTCCAGTACTCGCCTAAGTTTAAAAATCCTACTGAGTGGTGAGCAACCCTCCCACTCGGGGGCTTAGCTGCAGTCCAGTACTCGCCTAAGTTCAAAAAATTCCTACCGAGTAGATAGCATTCCTCCCACTCGGGGGCTTAGCTGCAGTCTCGTACTTGCCTAAGTTTCAAACACGCTCTATCCTTATCCTCGAGGTGCAGCTGTAGGTCGACCACGAACTTATCCTCGGAGCTACGACACAAATACAACGTCCGCTCCATCCTTATCCGCAAGGACGAAGGGGTGCTGGTCGACCACGACCTTATCCTCGGAGCTGCGACACAAATACAATGTCTACTGCATCCTTACCCGTAAGGACGACGAGGTGCAGGTCGACCACGACCTTATCCTCAGAGCTGCAACGCAAATACAACGTCCGCTCCATCCTTATCCGTAAGGACGACGAGGTGCAGGTCGACCATGACCTTATCCTTAGAGCTGCAACGCGAATACAACGTCCGCTCCATCCTTATCCATAAGGATGATGAGGTGCAGGTCGACCACGACTTTATCCTCAGAGTTGCAACATAAATACAACGTCCGCTCCATCCTTGCCTGCAAAGATGATGACGCATAGGTCATGAGCAGCACCGAATGCCCTTGTCTATGACCCACTCGACTGAGCTGCACCACAAAGTCAGTAGCAATTCAGACTGAAGAATCAAAGCCAAGAGATTCAAAAACAACCAAGTTCAGATAAAACCTATGAGGTTCCGGACCACAGTTCAAAGTACTCAGGCATCAGGCCCGAAAGTGTTTAACGGTTACAAAACCACTCGGCATAGCGAGGCAAATTTAATTGGATTATAAAAGTTTGTTCACTCCATGCGAGGAGGACTAGCAGGCTCGACGAACTCATCCAGGTCGATTCCATCTGCAATTCGAGTGGCGGCAGCAATAAAGGTCTCCATGAAATACTAGAAGTCATGTTTCCTGGTGTTGGCAACCTTGATCACTGCTAGCTTTTCCTCCTTGGCCTCCTTACAATGGACTCGAACTAGTGACAGAGCTACGTCAGCACCGCAGCGAGCAGACGACTTCTTCCATTTCTGCACTCGACCACAGATCTCGTTAAGTCGAGTCATCAAAGACTCAAGGTCATTTTGGAGCATCTCCTTCGGCCAGAGCGCCGTGTTAATTCGCGACACTACAACCTTCAGGCGGGCGAGGTAGTCTGTGACGCTGGCAAGGCGAGATTCCAGTCGGAGCACGTTCATAGAAGCTTCATCACTGACAGGGGAATTGATGGGGTCCAAGCTCGTCTTGATTCACCCAGTTTCTTCCTCAAAGTTTTGGCAGAATTCTGCAACCATAAAGAGCTAATGAGTCGACCGATCTAGGGTGACTTGACAGACGGCAAAACAGTCGGACAAGGACAAAATACCTTCAAGCATAAGGAATAACTTCTTGGCGAGTGCTCCCAGATAGGCCTCCAGGTCATTTCTCTTACGAGAAATGCCTTCAATCTTCTCATTCAAAGCTATTTTGTCTTTCTTTAGGCGGGTCACTTCTCTATTGGCTTCAGTAAGATAAGTCTTCAGCTTGGCGTTCTCTTCCTCTAGCGCCCCGACTGAAGCCAGCTTCTTATCAGCGAGGGTTCTTTTCTCCTGAGCCTCCTTCTGCGCTGCAGCAAGATCAAGGTCCTTCTGTGCCAGAGCTTGCCTCATTTTCTCTGAAGAATATACACTCGGGTCAGAAAGAAGAACAAAGAGATTACTTGTGAGATGGTCAAGATAGATAGTCGACATGTTGTTACCTTCCGTATCAGCTGCTTCGTCTTTGGCCTTTTGCAAGTTCTGATTGGCCAGCTCCAAGTCACGCTTGAGTTGTCTCTGCTTCTCCTCGAATTCGGAAAATTTGGAGATGAGCTCACATGATTTCTGAAATCAGCAAAAAGACACATCAGTGGATAGAATCAAAGATGGTTCGCTTCCGACTGAAAAGAACTCTAAGACTACTGCCGAATCAAACATTCTACCGTAGTCTCGGGGACTACACCCAGTGGGTGCACTTAGCGTGCCCCCACTGGTCCTAATTCCACTCGACATGGTCCGCCCAGACTAAGTGGAGAGAAAAAAAAAGTTATTCTCAGACCCCAACCGACTGCCTACAGTCGACCGCGGTCTCGGGGACTACACCCAGTGGGTGCACTTAGCGTGCCCCCCACTGGTCCAGATTCCACTCGACATGGTCCGCCCAGACCGAGTGGAAGAATTATAGGACAAGATATTTTTATCAAGACCCTCGCTGAATCACACATTCGACGATGGCCTCGGGGACTACACCCAGTGGGTGCACTTTGCGTGCCCCCACTAGTCCAAAACTACAATCAACATAACCTAGTCGACTCAACTGGAAGAGCTACTCAGCATAAGTTGAAACACCCACTGGGTGTAGAGATCCGAAGAACAGGCTAACAAATGGAAGCGCAATAAAAAGTTTTCGGGCAGCATATCCGAACAGAACAAGCGTCAAGATAAAAGTTTAGTCGGGAACCAATTTACCTGGACATTGGCTCGGAGGGCCGCACTAGCATCATAAGCAGCTTGGCTGTTCTCGTGCACCGTCTTCACTCGCTCCATCATCAGACCCACTTGGCGTATGGCTTCTGCAGCAGCGCTTGCCTGGTCATCCGGAACATAATGGGTAGTGAAGGACAGAGACGGCGGTTCAGTCGCGGTTGCCTGAGAATCCAAGGCATGATGTTGGAAAGATGAAGCAGGGGCTGGCATAGTTGACAATCAAGGGCGTACACTCGACACTGGAATGGCAAAGGTAATTGAAGCCCGATTCACGTCTTCAGACTGTTGAATCATGGGATCCGTCACTGGCACCGATTGAGACGTCTGGCCAGCGGATGCCTTCTAGCTCGAAGCTCTTCCTCTCCTTCCCATGGCCCTTTGAGGCACGTCTTCATCATCATCTGGAAGTTCAATGACATTGGGTGGAGCTACAAAACAATCAATTATAGAAGTTCAATCAACCATCAAAGCGGCTGAAAAAGAAGAGTCAATGTGATAAAAGTTATACCTGCGTGAGAAGTGACTGCGTCCTCCATCTCCTCATCATCGTCATCTCGGTAAATAGAGGTCCCAGAGGCAGCACTGCAAATTTCAGAATTCACTCAGTCAAAACAAGCAAATGAGTTAACCAAAGTTTGAGTCATGGAAGAACTAAGAAGTCGAGCTTAGTAGTTACCCAAAAGTAATGGGGACAACCACTTTAATTTTGGGCAGGGCCTTCCCAGGCTTTGACATCACAACTTTGGGATGCTTAGGAGCCTTCTCTGTCAGCACAGGAGATGACGTCCGAGTGTGCTTGGAGGCTGGTGTAGTCGGTGGAGTCATTTTGCCACGGACGCTGGCTGGATCCTACCTTTGCTTGGAGCGCCTTTCCGTGTGAGGAGGGGAGTCGACCTCTTCACCACTGCTCAAGTCCTCTCTCTCCTCATCTCCCCTTCCGTCAGAATGCCACTCGCCGCTATCGCCCCCACTCGCCTCCCGGTCATCTTCCTGCTCTCTGTTGGGCATCGAGTACATCTCAGTGTAGATCTGCAAGACACAAAGTCGAGTGGATTCCAATTAGTTTCAAGAGCAAACGCATATCAAAATAAGATACAATCAGAAGGAAAGAATAAGACCTTGTCAGGTTCGGTGGTGTGGTCGAGTGGAGCAACCCTCTTAGACCCCCTGGGGTTGTCCTTGTTGCCGGTGATACCTTGCAGCCACAGCGCCACCATCTCCTCTTCAACATCCTCCGTATGGATCCGAGTGCTGTCCTCAACACCCGAATACATCCACATTGGATGGTCATGGGCTTGGAGTGGCTGGATGCATCGACTGAGAAATGCCTCTAGCGGGTCCATGCAAGTCACACCATCACGGACAAGCTGGATGACTCGCTCAACCAACATATTAACCTACACTTTCTCAGCTAGGGTCACTCTCAAGGGAGAAGGCTTTCCGACTAGATCTGTGGAAAATGGGGGAAGTCCAGTCGACTGACCAGGGGTCGGTTGGTCTTTACAGTAGAACCAAGTCGACTGCCACCCCCTGACCGACTCGGGAAGAATCATAGGTGGGAAAGTACTTTTGTTCCTCATCTGGATCCCTAAACCCCCACACATATGGATCATGTGTGTCCTCTCATCACTCGGGTTGGCCATCTTAACCGACTGAGAACGGCAAGTGAAAATGTGCTTAAAGAGGCCCAGTGCGATAGACAACCCAGAAAGTTTTCACACATGGACACGTACACGGCAAGGTATGTGATGGTGTTGGGAGAAAAAAGATGAAGTTGGGCTCCAAAGAAATTCAGAAAATCCTGGAAGAATGGATGGGGGGCAAAGAAAAACCGCAGTTGACGTGGATCGCAAGAAGGACACACTCACCCTCTTGTGGCCGCGGCTCGGTCTCGTCCCCCGGAAGCCGCCAAGACTCATGGGCGATCAGCCCCCCATCAACCAGATCCTCCATGTCTTCTTTCAAGATGGTCGTCCGGATCCAGTCGCCTTGGATCCAGCCGCGCGGCAGAGCGGATCTCGATGACGACCCGCCCAGGCTCGTCTTCTTCCCCTTCGCCTTCGCCGTCGCTTTCTTCACACACTCTAGAGCGGCGGTCTTGTCCTTCCCCATTGCGGTGGAACGAGCTCGAGCTGGGCGGCGGCGCCGAGAGCGGAGGCAGAAGCAATGGGGAGCGGAGGAAGGAGGAGGGGAATGGGGCGCGCAGTGCAAAGGCAATAGCCCTGACGCCTTATATGGCTCCGTCCCCCGAGTGGCTGACCGGTGGACCCAGGCGATCCTGTCAAATCCCGCGGCAGGCGCGCGCACGGTACGTGGCGAAAAAGGTGGCACGGGAATCGAGCCGTCCCTTCCTAATCTGCTCCGATTACTTTGGCCCTCTCCGCCTCGCGCGCTTCCCCAAATTTTGAATCCCGTGAGATCCGGAAATGGCAGAGCAGTCAATCATACCGAAATTTTTATATACAACACCAGCAGTCGAAGCTTATCAGTGGAAATTCACTCGACAACCTCTGAATGGCTCAAGGCGACTAAAAAGTGAAATCGAAGTTGTTGCATGGTTCACCAGTCCAGTAAAATGCTTCCGCAACATAAAGATCGGATCGGAACCATCTTCAACTCCATTTTCCACTCAAACCCAGAACTATTCGGGGGCTAATGACGATGTTGTGTACCTAGGGGAGGGCAATAGACCTGACCTAAGCACCCCTCCCAAGGACAATGCCTTACATTTAAAGGCAATCAAAGGACAACAAGTTCAAACCAACTGGAATCACCAGAGTGCATGCCCACTCGACCAACATCTCCATTCGGATACCCCAATTCCATTCGACCAATATGAAGAAGTCACTCGACAATGCTAGAAACCACTCGGAATATAGAAGACCTAACGTCCCTCAACGTGGCAATGGTCTTCCATTCACTCTATAGTCTTAAAGATCATTTATATCTCTTTACTAGTGGCGTTACCAGTAACGCTTTACCTTAATGTACATTGAACCCCTTGTAACGTGGGTTGGCTGGGGTCCTAGCGCACTCTATATAAGCCACCCCTCCTCTGGGACAAGGGTTCGCACCCCCTGTAACTTCATGCATAATCCAATCGACCGAGCCTCCGTGCACCAAGACGTAGGGCTGTTACTTCCACTGTGAAGGGCCTGAACTCGTATATCCTGCATGCACAATCTCATTGTAGCTAGGATCTTGCCTCTACATACCTACCCCCCTACTTTACTGTCAGACTTAGAACCACGACAGCCACCATGAGGGTGGGGGTCGCGCTCTACCCCCCTGGGCGTGCCCCCCTATCTCATGGCCGCCTCGTGGAACCCCCCTGACTTGTTCTTGACGCCAACGCCTCTTATATAACCCCAAACTTCCAGAAAGAAACATAGATCGGAAGTTCCGCCGTCGCAAGCCTCAATAACCACTGAAAACCAATCTAGGCCCGTTCCGGCACCCTACCGGAGGGTAAAATCCCTCTCCGGTTGCCATCTTCATCATCCCGGCGCTCTCCATGACGAGGAGGGAGTAGTTCACCCTCAGGGCTGAGGGTTTGTACCAGTATCTATGTGTATGATCTCTCCCGTGTTCTTGATTCGGCACGATCTTGATGTATCGCGAGCTTTGCTATTATAGTTGGATCTTATGATGTTTCTCCCCCTCTACTCTCTTGTAATGGATTGACTTTTCCCTTTCAAGTTAACTAATCGTATTGAGTCTTTAAAGATTTGAGAACACTTGATGTATGTCTTAAATGTGCTTATCTGTGATGACAATCATATATTCATGTGATCCACTTGATATATGTTTTGGTGATCAACTTGCGGGTTCAGTGACCTTGTGAACTTATGCATAGGGGTTGGCACACGTTTTCATCTTGACTCTCCGGTAGAAACTTTGGGGCACTCTTTGAAGTTCTTTGTGTTGGTTGAATAGATGAATCTGAGATTTTGTGATGCATATCGTATAATCATACCCACGGTTACTTGAGGTGACATTGGAGTATCTAGGTGACATTAGGGTTTTGGTTGATTTGTGTCTTAAGGTGTTATTCTAGTACGAACTATAGGATAGATCGAACAGAAAGAATAGCTTCGTGTTATTTTACTACGGACTCTTGAATAGATTGATCAGAAAGAATAACTTTGAGGTGGTTTCGTACCCTACAATAATCTATTCGTTTGTTCTCCACTATTGGTGACTTTGGAGTGACTCTTCGTTGCATGTTGAGGGATTTTTATATGATCCAATTATGTTATTATTGTTGAGATAACTTGCACTAGTGAAAGTATGAACCCTAGGCCTTGTTTCAACGCATTGCATAGCGTTTTTGCTGACTTTTATCATTAGTTACCTTGCTGTTTTTTATTTTCATATTAAAAAAACCTATATCTACCATCCATATTGCACTTGTATCACCATCTCTTCGCCGAACTAGTGCACCTATACAATTTACCATTGTATTGGGTGTGTTGGGGACACAAGAGACTCTTTGTTATTTGGTTGCAGGATTGCTTGAGAGAGACCATCTTCATCCTATGCCTCCCACGGATTGATAAACCTTAAGTCATCCACTTGTGGGAAATTTGCTACTGTCCCACAAACCTCTACACTTGGAGGCCCAACAACGTCTACAAGAATAAGGTTGTGTAGTAGACATCAGTAGCCCAATCATTTTGAGGCAAAGGACAAGCCAAAACGGTCTCTTATGATAAGCAAAGCGTTCTTGAGGGTGCACGGGAATTTCATCTAGTCACTTTCATCATGTTGGTTTGATTTGTGTTCGCTACTTTGATAATTCGATATGTGGGTGGACCGGTGCTTAGGTGCTATTCTTACTTGAACAAACCTCCTACTTATGATTAACCCCCCCCCCCCGCAAGCATCAGCAACTACGAGAAAAGTATTAAGAATAAATTCTAACCATAGCATTAAACTTTTGGATCCAATATGTCCCTTACGAAATAGCGCATAAAGTGGGGTTTAAGCTTCTGTCACTCTCGCAACCTACCATCTAATTGCTACTCCACAATGCATTCCCTTAGGCCCAAATATCGTGAAGTGTCATGTAGTCGACGTTCACATGACACCACTAAGGGAATAACAACATACATACTATCAAAATATCAAACACATATCAAGTTCACATGATTACTTGCAACATGATTTCTCCCATGACCTCAAGAACAAAAGTAACTACTCACAAATGATAAACATGATCATGATCAGAGGAGTATTAAATAGCATAATGGATCCGAACATATAATCTTCCACCAAATAAACCATATAGTAATCAACTACAAGATGTAATCAGCACTACTAGTCACTCACAAGTACCAATCTATAGTTTCGGTAACAAGATTGAACACAAGAGTTGAACTAGGGTTTGAGAGGAGATGGTGCTGTTGAAGATGTTGGTGGAGATTGCCCTCCCCTAGATGGGAGAGTTTTTGGTGATGATGATGATGATTTTCCCCTCCGAAAGGGAAGTTCCCCCGGCGGAATCGCTCCGCTGGAGGGCAAAAGTGCTCCTGGCCAAGTTCCGCCTCGAGGCGGCGGCGCTTCATCCCGAAAGTCCTCCTCTTATTTTTTCTAGGTCAAAATGACTTATATACCAGAAGATGGGCACCGGAGGTGGGCCGAGGAGGCCAGTACCCACCAGGGTGCGCCCGGGGGGCCTGGCGCGCCCAGGTGGGTTGTGCCCACGTGGTGACCCCCCCCTCCGCTGTTTATTAGCTCCGGTATTTCTTAAATAATCCATAAAAATTCTCGTTAAAGTTTTAGCTCATTTAGAGTTGTGCAGAATAGGTGGCCTGACGTACCTTTTCCAGGTCCAGATTTCCAGCTGCCGGAATTCTCCCTCTTGATGTGTTCCTTGCAAATTATGAGAGAAAAGGCGTTAGAATTACTCCAAAAAGCATTATTATGGATAAAAACATTATAAATAACAATAAAAACATTATGCAAAATGGACGTGTCAACTCCCCAAGCTTAGACCTTGCTTGTCCTCAAGCGAAAACCGAAATCGAAAAACATGTCCACATGCTTTGAGAGAGAGGTGTCGATAAAAACAAAATACGGACATAGAACCATCATGTTGATTATTATAACAACAACAAAATTAAACATAGGACTTTTATCATAGAACTTTTTATCATATACTTCTCATGAATAAGTAATAGTTCATCACACAATCGAAGTATAAGGCAAAAACTCTATTAGAAACAGACAAACTATGTTCTCAGTCAACTTTGCAACTACAATTCATCATCTTTTCAGGAAGGGTCATGTGTCGGGGCCTTTAGGCAAGTCCACATACTCAACCATCATATAGTCTTCTATGATTGCTAACACTCACCTCGTACCCATGAACAAAACGTTTCAACCGGACACATCGAAAGATATGGGCTTATAGTTTCGCCTCCCAACATTCTCACCTCAAGGGTGATGTCAACAATAATAACTCATGCTATCTATATTCAACTGGACATATGTTCCTAGATCTTTCCTCACTACATGATGCTTTCCAAAAGAGAAAAAGAAAAGGAATAGAGAGAAAAACTTTGACTCCTTGCATAAAAGTAAAAGATAGGCCCTTCGCAGAGGGAAGCAGAGGTTGCCATGCGCTTATTTGTTTGTATGCTCAATCCCTTAGTGCAAGAGAACATCATGTTGTATTGCCCCTTAAGATGACAACCTTTATTATGCAGTCTGTCGCTTTTATTCTTTGTCATCCAAGTTCATACAATGCTTAAATTTCTCTTACACTAAATGATCTCACACTTCTAGAAGCAATTTTATTGCCTTTTTGCACCGATGACAACTTACTTGAGGGATCTTGCTCAATCTCTAGGCAGGTATGGTGGACACTTGAAAAAGATTTGGGTTTAAGGGTTTTTGGATGCACAAGTAGTATCTCTACTTAGTACGGAAGTTTTGGCTAGCAAAGATAGGGGAAAACATCACATGTTAAAGGATCTATGACAATATGACTTCTATGTGAATATAAACAAACATAAATCATTAAGTTGTCTTCCTTGTCCAACATAAACAATTTTGGCATATAATATTTTGATGAGGGCTCACAATCACAAAAGATTTCTAGGATAGTATATCTATATGTGAACCTTCTCTTCCCTTATTAATTCTTTCATGAGTTGCATCATTAACTAATGCTATGTTTGTCAATCTCTAATAAAATTTTCTACTGATACTTTTCCTTATGTGGTGCCATCACCTACCATAGGATTAGTATATAATATTATTGATTTATTTCCTTTCTCCATTTATTTCCTTTGTCTTTTTATTTCTTTATTTCTTTTCTTTATTTGCAACATGAAAGTAGAGAAAGCAAAAAACTCAAACTAACTTTATTATATAACTTGCACATGATTACAAGGATAGATCACTAAGCAAACTCTCAAAGAAGAAAGGATCGAACTAAACTTTATTTCATCTAAAAGCAAATGATCGAACTACAATAAGTAAAAGCAAAAATATAGTGGGATGATACGATACCGGGGCAACTCCCCCAAGCTTGGCGGAAGCCAAGGGGAGTGCCCATACCCGATACTCAATTTTCTTTTGGTGGTGAAGAAGATGATGGTGATGATGATAATTGTGCCTTCAACTTTTTCATATTGTAGTTGAAGATAGCAATTTCCTCTTTTAAATCATCGACCTCCAATTCCAGTTTCAAGATCTTGTCACATAAATCTCCTTTGCTTTTCTGCCGAAAATGAGAAGGAATAGATCGGTTATTAGAATGGTTAGCTCTCTTAGGAAGACTGGACTTCTTGAATTTTATGTGCATATCCCCGGGTTGAGGTAGAGGAACATCCTCCACCTCCGAGCTTGAATCATCGATCCTCATCAAGTGAGCACCCTCCTCGTCATCCGTAGTGCAACCACAAGGAGAGAGGTCCCCATAGGTCTTTGGGTCACCAATGACATGTGAGACATAGCTCTCACCGTCGGAGTCTTGGGACGACATATATTCAAAACTGCGCAGGAAACGACAAGAGAAGAGAACAGAGGATTTCTTCGCCATACGGTGCTCAATAGGTTCGGGAAGTATATATATAGATTTTTTTTATCTTGGAGGACAAGTATATGGAAGAAAAATGGAGTACGGAAAGTGTCCCAGGTGGGCACAACCTCCCTAGGCGCGCCAGGATTGCCTGGGGCGCCCTGGTGTCTTGTGCCCACCAGGGGACGCTTCCTGGAAGTTTCTTTATTTCCAAAATTTTAAAATATTCCAAAACTGATAAAAAAATATTTTTGCGGATTTTTCGGAGTCTGTTTACTTACTGTTTCACTTACCTCTTAATTTTCACGATTCTGGAGTGTTCCGGAAGGACTCTTTTATGTGTTCCTCCGGTGTTAAAGTTTGGATAATATTACTTTCAACATTGATAGGCGTACGTGAGATATAATGCTTTATTCGTTGCCCATTGACAACCTTCGGGTTAGTACCTCGGAGTTATTTATTTTGATGGCTCCAGACCGGTAAACCTCCTCGATGATGTATGGGCCTTCCCATTTCTAGAGGAGCTTTCCTGCAAAAAATCTAAAACGAGAGTTGTACAAAAGAACATATTCTCCAACTTTAAACTCACGCCTTTGAATTCTTTTGTCATGCCATCTTTTATCTTTTTCTTTGAATAACTTTGCATTTTCATATGCTTGGGTTCTCCATTCATCTAAGGAGCTGATATCAAATAACCTCTTTTCACCAGCAAGTTTGAAATCATAATTGAGTTCTTTAACTGCCCAATATGCTTTATGTTCTAACTCAAGAGGCAAATGACAAGCCTTTCCATAAATCATTTTATAAGGAGACATACCCATAGGATTTTCTTATGCTATTCTATAAGCCCAAAGTGCATCATCTAATTCCTTAGACCAATTCTTCCTTTACCTATTAACAGTCTTTTGCAAAATTAATTTTATTTCTCTATTTCTAATCTCAACTTGACCACTAGACTAAGGATGATAGGCTGATGCAATTCTATGGTTAACATCATACTTAGCAAGCATTTTACGAAAAGCACCATGAATAAAATGTAAACCACCATCAGTCATTAAATATCTAGGGACTCCAAACCTTGGGAAAATAACTTCCTTAAGCATTTTAATAGAGGTGTTGTGATCAGCACTACTTGTTGGGATAGCTTCTACCCATTCAGTAACATAATCAGCAGGAACCAAAATATGTGTATACCCATTAGAGGAAGGAAAAGGTCCCATGTAATCAAATCCCCAAACATCAAATGGTTCAACAGTAAGTGAATAATTCATAGGAATTTCTTGACGCTTACCGATATTACTATTCATTGGCATTCATCACAAGAAGAGACAAACTTACGGGCATCCTTGAAGAGAGTAGGCCAATAAAATCATGATTGCAATACCTTGTGAGCAGTTATATCTCCAGCATGATGCCCTCCATAAGCCTTAGAGTGAAATTTCCATAGGATTTGTCCCTGTTCATGCTCATGTAAACAACGCCTAATAATACCATCTACTCCTTGTTTATAAAGATGTGGGTCATCCCAAAAGTAATGTCTTAAATGATAGAAGAATTTTTTCTTTTGCCGGTATGTAAAGCTAGGTGGTAAATATTTAGCAACAATGTAATTAGCATAGTCAGCATACCAAGGAGTACCATTAGCAACATTTACTGTAGCTAACTACTCATCAGGAAAACAATCATCAATAGGTAGTGGGTCATCAAGCACATTTTCAAGCCTAGACAAATTATCAGCTACGTGGTTCTCAACTCATTTTCTATCAATGATATGTAAATCAAATTCTTGTAACAAGAGAACCCAATGAATAAGTCTAGGTTTAGCATCTTTCTTTTCCACAAGATATTTAATAGGAGCATGGTCTGTGTGAACAGTTACTTTGGAATCAACAATATAAGGTCTAAATTTATCACAAGCAAACACCACTGCTAAGAATTCTTTTTCAGTAGTAGCATAATTTCTTTGAGCATTGTCTAGAGTTTTACTAGCATAATGAATAACATTAAGTTTCTTATCAACTCTTTGTCCTAAAACAGCACCAACAACATAATCACTAGCATCACACATAATTTCAAAAGGCAAGTTCCAATCAGGTGGTTGAACAATAGGTGCAGATATTAAGGCTTTCTTGAGTGTTTCAAAGTCTTCTAAACAATCATCATAAAAAACAAAAGGAATATCCTTTTGCAAAAGATTAGTAAGAGGACTAGAAATTTAGGAAAGTCTTTGGTAAATCTCCTATAGAAACCAACATGACCTAGGAAACTATGAAACCTTTGATGTCCTTAGGACATGGCATTTTCTCAATTGCATCAATCTTAGCTTGGTCCACTTCAATACCTCTTTCAGAAATTTTATGACCCAAGACAATGCCTTTATTAACCATAAAGTGGCACTTCTCCCAATTCAAGACAAGATTTGTTTGTTCACATCTCTGCAAAACTCGCTCAAGATTGCTTAAACAATCATCAAAAGACTTCCCATAAACAGAAAAGTCATCCATGAAAACCTCAACAATCTTTTCACAAAAGTCAGAGAATATAGTAGTCATACGTCTTTGAAAGGTAGCAGGTGCATTACATAAACCAAAAGGCATACGTCTATAACCATAAGTTCCAAAGGGACAAGTAAAAGTAGTCTTTTCTTGATCAGGTTGAGAGACAGGTATTTGTGAAAAGCCAGAGTATCCATCTAGAAAGCAAAAGTGTGTGTGCTTAGATAATCTTTCAAGCATTTGATCAATAAAAGGCAAGGGGTAATGATCTTTTCTAGTTGCTTTGTTTAATTTTCTGTAACCAATTACCATTCTATAGCCTGTAACAATTCTTTGTGGAATAAGTTCATTTTTATCATTAGGAACAATAGTAATACCTCATTTCTTAGGGACATAATGAACAGACTTACCCATCTACTATTAGCTATAGGATAGATTATACCTGCTTCCAGAAGTTTTAAGATTTCCGTTCTTACCACTTCCTTCATTTTGGATTCAACTGACGTTGGTGATCGACAACGGGTTTAGCATCAGGTTCCATATTAATTTTGTGCTCACTTAGAGTGGGACTAATGCCCTTTAAATCATCAAGAGTATATCCAATAGCCGCCCGCTGCTTCCTTGGAACTTTCAATAGTCTTTCTTCTTCATGATCTGAAAGGTTGGCACTAATAATAACAGGATATATCTTCTTTTCATCGAGTTAAGCATATTTCAAAGTGTCTGACAATTGTCTTAATTCAAACACATGAATACCTTTAGGTTGAGGAGGACCTCCCAGAGTTTTAATAGGCAAATTGTGTTTGAGCAGAGGACGTTGT
Source organism: Triticum dicoccoides (assembly GCF_002162155.2). Classification (NCBI taxonomy): domain Eukaryota; kingdom Viridiplantae; phylum Streptophyta; class Magnoliopsida; order Poales; family Poaceae; genus Triticum; species Triticum dicoccoides. The sequence continues at coordinate 194,142,421 of NC_041382.1, forward strand.
TCAAATAAAACCTTATCTATTTCATTTCTTTCATGCATATGTAAATCATTTTCATGGTCTAGCAAATATTGTTCTAAAGGATCAGTAGGTGGAACAACAATAGAAGCAAGACCAATTATTTCATCTTACTAGGCAATTCTTTTTCATGATGATTTCTACTAAACTTGGAAAAATTAAACTCATGAGACTCATTACCAAAGATAACACCAACAGTTTGTTTCTTACAATCTATCTTAGCATTAACTGTATTCAAGAAAGTTCTACCAAAGATAATGGGACAACAGTCATCCTGTGGGGAACCAAGAACAAGAAAATCAGTAGGGTATTTTATTTTCCCACACAAGACTTCAACATCTCTAATAATCCCAATTGGTGATATGGTGTCTCTATTAGCAAGTTTAATAGTAACATCTATTTCTTCTATCTCAGCAGGTGCTATTTATTTCATGATTTGTTCATATAAAGTGTAAGGAATAGCACTCACACTAGCACCCATGTCACATAAACCATGATAATAGTGATCTCCTATTTTAACTGAAATAACAGGCATGCCAACAACAGTTCTATGTTTTTCTCTTTAATCTGGTTTAGCAATTCTGGAAGCTTCTTCATAGAAGTAAATAACATGCCCATCCATATCTTCTTCTAAGAGATCTTTAACCATAGCAATACTAGGTTCAACTTTAATTTGTTCATCATGTTTAGGTGTTTTAATATAGCTTTTGTTAACCACAGTTGAAACTTTAGCATGTTCCTTAATCCTAATAGGGAAAGGTGGTTTCTCAATATAAGCAGAAGGAACAACTGGATCAACATTATAAAGTATAGTTTCCTCTTTAACTGGTAATGGTTATTTAATTTCTTATTTAATAGGTGGGTGATATTTAAACCACTTCTCCTTAGGGTGTTCAACATTAGTAGCAAATGATTCACAAAAGGAGGCTACTATCTCAGAATCAAGTCCATATTTAGTGCTAAACTTTTGAAAAGCATCGGTATCCATAAAAGATTTAACACAATCATACTTAAGTTTAATACCTGACTCTTTACCTTCATCGAGTTCCCAATCTTCAGAGTTGCATTTAATTATTTCCAAAATATCCCATCGGAATTCAATAGTCTTCTTCATAAATGAACCAGCACAAGAAGTATCAAGCATGGTTCGATCATTACGAGAAAGCCGAGCATAAAAATTCTGGATAATGATTTCTCTTGAGAGTTCATGATTGGGCATGAATATAACATTGACTTAAGACTCCCCCAAGCTAGAGCGATACTTTCTCCTTCACGAGGCCAAAAATTATATATATAATTCGGATCACGATGACCTAGATGCATAGGATAAATTTTTTGGTGGAACTCCAATTTCAAACGATTCCAAGTACATGATCCAATATCATCACATAGCCTATACCATGACAATGCTTTTCCCTCCAAAGATAAAGGGAAAACCTTTCTCATAACTTCATCTCCGGGTAAACCTGCCAGCTTAAGCAATCCACAAATTTGTTCCACATATATCAAGTGCATATCAGGATGTTCAGTTCCATCTCCTGCATAATGATTAGCTAGCAGTTGTTCTATCATACCCAAAGGAATTTCATATTCAATATTTTCAGTAGGTGCAGTAGGTTGAGGGGTAGATAATTGTGGTTCCGGACGAGGTGAAGATACCCTGAAAAAACTCCTCAAAGGATTGTTTTCCATAGTAACAAGTGACAATAAATTTCAGCACACTATATAAATGTTTCCTTACCAAAGGCGCTTCACTCCCCGGCAACGGCGCCGGAAAATGGTATTGATGACCCACAAGTATAGAGGATCAATTATAGCTCTTTTTGATAAGTAAGAGCATCAAACCCAACGAGGAGCAGAAGGAAATGACAAGTAGTTTCCGGTAAGGTATTGTCTGCAAGTGTTGAAATTGTAAGTAGCGGAGTAGTTTGATAGCAAGATAATTTGTAACGAGCAAGTAACGATAATAGTAACAAAAGTGTAGCAAGGTAGCTGATGTCTACTACACAACCTTCTTCTTGTAGACGTTGTTGGGCCTCCAAGTGCAGAGGTTTGTAGGACAGTAGCAAATTTCCCTCAAGTGCATGACCTAAGATTTATCAATCCGTGGGAGGCGTAGGATGAAGATGGTCTCTCTCAAACAACCATGCAACCAAATAACAAAGAGTCTCTTGTGTCCCCAACACACCCAATACAATGGTAAATTGTATACGTGCACTAGTTCAGCGAAGAGATGGTGATACAAGTGCAATATGGATAGTAGATAATGGTTTTTGTAATATGAAAATATAAAAACAGCAAGGTAACTAATGATAAAAGTGAGCACAAATGGTATTGCAATGCGTTGAAACAAGGCCTAGGGTTCATACTTTCACTAGTGCAAGTCCTCTCAACAATAATAACATAATTGGATCATATAACTATCCCTCAACATGCAACAAAGAGTCACTCCAAAGTCACAAATAGCGGAGAACAAACGAAGAGATTATGATAGGGTACGAAACCACCTCAAAGTTATCCTTTCTGATCGATCTATTCAAGAGTCTGTAGTAAAGTAACACGAAGCTATTCTTTCTGTTCAATCTATCCTAGAGTTCGTACTAGAATAACACCTTAAGACACAAATCAACCAAAAGCCTAATGTCACCTAGATACTCCAATGTCACCTCAAGTATCCGTGGGTATGATTATACGATATGCATCACACAATCTCAGACTCATCTATTCAACCAACACAAAGAACTTCAAAGAGTGCCCCAAAGTTTCTACCGGAGAGTCAAGACGAAAACGTGTGCCAACCCCTATGCATAAGTTCACGAGGTCACGGAACTCGCAAGTTGATCACCAAAACATACAGCAAGTAGATCACGTGATATCCCATTGTCACCACAGATAAGCACATCCAAGACATACATCAAGGTTCTCAAATCCTTAAAGACTCAATCCGATAAGATAACTTCAAAGGGAAAACTCAATCCATTACAAGAGAGTAGAGGGGGAGAAACATCATAAGATCCAACTATAATAGCAAAGCTCGCGATACATCAAGATCGTACCACCTCAAGAACACGAGAGAGAGAGAGAGAGAGAGAGAGAGAGAGAGAGAGAGAGAGAGATCGAACACATAGCTACTGGTACATACCCTCAGCCCCGAGGGTGAACTACTCCCTCCTCATCATGGAGAGCGCCGGGATGATGAAGATGGCCACCGGAGAGGGATTCCCCCTCCCCCCTCCGGCAGGGTGCCGGAACGGGTCTAGATTAGTTTTCAGTGGCTACGGAGTCTTCTGGCGGTGGAACTCCCGATCTAGGTTTCTTTCTGGAAGTTTTGGGTTGTATAAGAGGTGTTGGAATTGGGGACAAGTCAGGGGGTTCCCGAGGCGGCCACGAGGCAGGGGGCGTGCCCCCACCCTCGTGGTGGCCTCGGGACTCTTCTGGCCCACCTCCAATACTCCGTGGGCTTCTTCTGGTCCAAAAATGATCTCCGTGAAGTTTCAAGTCAATTGGACTCTGTTTGATTTTCCTTTTCTGCGATAGTTAAAAACAAGGAAAAAACAGAAACTGGCACTAGGCTCTAGGTTAATAGGTTAGTCCCAAAAATCATATAAATGCATATAAAACATCCAAGGTTGATAACATAATAGCATGGAACAATCAAAAATTATAGATGCGTTGGAGACGTATCAAGCATCCCCAAGCTTAATTCCTGCTCGTCCTCGAGTAGGTAAATGGTAAAAACAGAATTTTTGATGTGGAATGCTAACTAACATATTTATCAATGTATTCTTTTTATTGTGGCAAGAATATTCAGATCCATAAGATTCAAGACAAAAGTTTAATATTGACATAAAAATAATAATACTTCAAGCATACTAACCAAGCAATTATGTCTTCTCAAAATAACATGGCCAAAGAAAGCTATCCCTACAAAATCATATAGTCTGGCTATGCTTTGTCTTCATCACACAAAATATTTAAATCATGCACAACCCCGATGACAAGCCAAGCAATTGTTTCATACTTTTGATGTTCTCAAACTTTTTCAATCTTCACGCAATACATGAGCATGAGCCATGGATATAACATTATAGGTGGAATAGAATGGTGGTTGTGGAGAAGACAAAAAGGAGAAGATAGTCTCACATCAACTAGGCATATCAATGGGCTATGGAGATGCCCATCAATTGATATCAATGTAAGTGAGTAGGGATTGCCATGCAATGGATGCACTAGAGCTATAAGTGTATGAAAGCTCAACAAAAGAAACTAAGTGGGTGTGCATCCAACTCGCTTGCTCACAAAGACCTAGGGCATTTGAGGAAGCCCATCATTGGAATATACAAGCCAAGTTATGTAATGAAAAAATCCCACTAGTATATGAAAGTGACAAAATAAGAGACTCTCTATCATGAAGATCATGGTGCTACTCTGAAGCACAAGTGTGGAAAAAGGATAGTAACATTGTCCATTCTCTCTTTTTCTCTCTTTTATTTTTTATTTTTTATTTTTTTATTTGGGCCTTTTTTCTTTTTGCCTCTTTTATTTCCCTTTTTTTCTTTTTTCGTCCGGAGTTTCATCCCCACTTGTGGGGGAATCATAGTCTCCATCATCCTTTCCTCACATGGGACAATGCTCTAATAATGATGACCATCACACTTTTATTTACTTACAACTCAAGAATTACAACTCGATACTAAGAACAAAATATGACTCTATATGAATGCCTCCCGCGGTGTACCGAGATGTGTAATGAATCAAGAGTGATATGTATGAAAGAATTATGAACGGTGGCTTTGCCACAAATACGATGTCAACTACATGATCATGCAAAGCAATATGACAATGATGAAGCGTGTCATAATAAACGGAACGGTGGAAAGTTGTATGGCAATATATCTCAGAATGGCTATGGAAATGCCATAATAGGTAGGTATGGTGGCTTTTTTGAGGAAGGTATAAGGTGGGTTTATGGTACCGGCGAAAGTTGTGCGACACAAGAGAGGCTAGCAATGGTGGAAGGGTGAGAGTGCGTATAATCCATGGACTCAACGTTAGTCATAAAGAACTCACATATTTATTGAAAAAATCTATTAGTTATCGAAACGAAGTACTACGCGCATGCTCCTAGGGGATAGATTGGTAGGAAAAGACCATCGCTCGTCCCCGACTGCCACTCATAAGGAAGACAATCAATAAATAAATCATGCTCCGACTTCATCACATAATGGTTCACCATACGTGCATGCTATGGGAATCACAAACTTTAACACAAGTATTTCTCAAATACACAACTACTCAACTAGCATGACTCTAATATCACCTTCTTCATATCTCAAAACAATCATCAAGTATCAAACTTCTCATAGTATTCAACGCACTTTATATGAAAGTTTTTATTATACCCATCTTGGATGCCCATCATATTAGGACTAGTTTCATAACCAAAGAAAATTACCATGCTGTTCTAAAGACTCTCAAGATAATATAAGTGAAGCACAAGAGTTCATCTATTTCTTCAAAATAAAACCACCGTCATGCTCTAAAACGATATAAGTGAAGCACTAGAGCAAATGACAAACTACTCCAAAAGATATAAGTGAAGCTCAATGAGTAGTCTAATAATTATGCAACTATGTGAATACTCTCTAACATTTAAGAATTTAAGATCTTGGTATTTTATTAAAACAGCAAACAAAATAAAATAAAATAAAATGACGCTCCAAGCAAAACACATATCATGTGGTGAATAAAAATATAGCTCCAAGTAAAGTTACCGATGAACGAAGAAGAAAGAGGGGTGCCTTCTAGGGCATCCCCAAGCTTAGGCTCTTGCCAATCCTTATTCCATAGTCCATCGAATCTTTACCCAAAACTTGAAAACTTCACAACACAAAACTTAACAGAAAACTCGTAAGCTCCGTTAGTATAAGAAAATAAATCACCACTTAGGTACTGTTGTGAACTCATTCTAAATTCATATTGGTGTAATATCTACTGTATTCCAACTCATCTATGGTTCATACCCTCCGATACTACTCATAGATTCATCAAAATAAGCAAACAACACATAGAAAAAAGAATCTGTCAAAAACAGAACAGTCTGTAGTAATCTGGATCAAACGTATACTTCTGGAACCCCAAAAATTCTAAAATAAATTGCTGGACGTGAGGCATTTATCTATTAATCATCTTCAAAAAGAATTAACTAAATAGCACTCTCCATTAAAAAATGGCAGCAAAACTCGTGAGCGCTAAAGTTTCTGTCTTTTACAGCAAGATCGCAAAGACTCTCCCCAAGTCTTCCCAAAGGTTCCACTTGGCACAAACACTAATTAAAAGCATAAAACCACATCTAAACAGAGTCTAGATGAATTATTTATTACTAAACATGAGAAAAAAAGAAAAGAACAAAAATAAAATTGGGTTGCCTCCCAACAAGCGCTATTGTTTAACGCCCCTAGCTAGGCATGATGATTTCAATGATGCTCACATAAAAGATAAGAATTGAAATATAAAGAGAGCATCATGAAAAATATGACTAGCAAATTTAATTCTAACCTGCTTCCTATGCATAGGGATTTTGTGAGCAAACAATTTATGGGAACAATAATCAACTAGCATAGGAAGGCAAAACAAGCATAACTTTAAAACTTTAAGCACATAGAGAGGAAACTTGATATTATTGCAATTCATACAAGCATATGTTCCTTCCTCATAATAATTTTCAGTAGCAACATGAATGAGTTAAACAATATAACCATCACATAAAGCATTCTTTTCATTATCTACAAGCATAGAAAATTTACTATTCTCCACATAAGCAAAATTCTTCTCATTCGGAATAGTGGGAGTATCATAAGAAACTCGAATACTATAAATTGTTTCCACATTAAAAGAGTAATGTTCAGAAAAAGGGTAATCATAATCATGACAAGTTTTATAAATATAATCATCACTACTTTTTATAGCATAAGTGTCATCATAATAATCATCATAAGTGGCAACTTTGTTCTCATCATAATCAATTGAAACCTCTTCCAAGATAGTGGAATCATTACTAAATAAAGTCATGACCTCTCCAAATCCACTTTCATAATTATCACAATAAGACTCAACATCCTCCAAAATAGTGGGATTACTACTTCCTAAAGTTGACACTCTTCCAAACCCACTTTCATCAATATAATCATCATAAGTAGGAGGCATGCTATCATCATAAAAAATTTGCATATCAAAACTTGGGAGGCTAAAAATATCATCTTCATTAAACATAGCATCCCCAAGCTTGGGACAAACATTAATTTCAGCAAATATATTCTCAAACTTGTCATTCTCATCAAACATAGCATCCCCAAGCTTGGGCCTTTTCATATCATAAGCATAATCACTCTCATCATTAATAGTATGGATAGCACCAATATTATAGCAATTATCATCATCAAAATGAGTAATTGGGGCAACATCATTTGGGAGGGATACCTTTTCACCTTTGCTTCTCCGTCTTCTCTTTTTCTTCTTCACATTATGTGTGGGTTCAATCCTCTTTTTGGAGCTCCTTATTGATGAGATTGGTTGAATAGAAGGCTCCTCCTCATTACCTGATTCATCATAAGAAATAATAGAAGAATATTGGGAAGTCTCTTCCCTTTCATTAGTATTCTCTTCATCCTCTATTTGTTTTCTTTTCTTTATGTAATTGGAAATATAAGAATTTTCAATGCAATTCACTGCACAATACATAAAAATTTCTTCTACATCAATATCGAGGAATTTCTCAAGGTTATATTTTGGAATATGCTTAGTTATACATTTCATTTCTTCATAACCCAAAAGCCAACTAAGTTCATTATGATGTGCAAGGGAAATCAAATCATCACAATTTTTGGACACAATACGATCATGGAACAATTTGCATCGGAGATTTAAATGACCATGTTCATTGCAAAGTTCACAAGTATGGTGAAGAAATTTTAAATTTTTGGCACAAACATCTAGCCTCTCTTGCAACCACTTAGTTTCCAAATACCTATGCCTCTTGCAAAATCTATCTTCCCTATTTAATGTGTACTTGCAAACTCTATGCACTCCACAAAAGTTGACATGCTTATAAGAGACATTTTCATCATGACTAGTGCAATCATCATTAGTACTATGGATATTCAAGGAGTTCATACTAACAACATTGGAATCATGCTCATCATTCAAAGATTTAGTGCCAAACATTTTAGAGACTTCTTCTTCTAGCACTTGAGCACAATTTCCCTTTCCATCATTCTCACGAAAGATATTAAAAATATGAAGCGTATGAGGCAAACTCAATTCCATTTTTTGTAGTGTTCTTTTATAAACTAAACTAGTGATAAAACAAGAAACTAAAAGATTCGATTGCAAGATCTAAAGATATACCTTCAAGCGCTAACCTCCCCGACAACGGCGCCAGAAAAGAGCTTGATGTCTACTACACAACCTTCTTCTTGTAGATGTTGTTGGGCCTCCAAGTGCAGAGGTTTGTAGGACAGTAGAAAATTTCCCTCAAGTGAATGACCTAAGGTTTATCAATCCATGGGAGGCGTAGGATGAAGATGGTCTCTCTCAAACAACCCTGCAACCAAATAACAAAGAGTCTCTTGTGTCCCCAACACACCCAATACAATAGTAAATTGTATAGGTGCACTAGTTCGGCAAAGAGATGGTGATACAAGTGCAATATGGATAGTAGATAATGGTTTTTGTAATCTGAAAATATAAAAACAGCAAGGTAACTAATGATAAAAGTGAGCACAAATGGTATTACAATGCGTTGAAACAAGGCCTAGGGTTCATACTTTCACTAGTGCAAGTCCTCTCAACAATAATAACATAATTGAATCATATAACTATCCCTCAACATGCAACAAAGAGTCACTCCAAATTCACTAATAGCGGAGAACAAACAAAGAGATTATGGTAGGGTACGAAACCACCTCAAAGTTATCCTTTCTGATCGATCTATTCAAGAGTCCGTAGTAAAATAACACGAAGCTATTCTTTCCGTTCAATCTATCCTAAAGTTCGTACTAGAATAGCACCTTAAGAAACAAATCCACCAAAACCCTAATGTCACCTAGATACTCCAATGTCACCTCAAGTATCTGTGGGTATGATTATACGATATGCATCACACAATCTTAGACTCATCTATTCAACCAACACAAAGAACTTCAAAGAGTGCCCCAAAGTTTCTACTGGAGAGTCAAGACGAAAACGTGTGCCAACCCCTATGCATAAGTTCACGAGGTCATGGAACTCGCAAGTTGATCACCAAAACATACATCAAGTAGATCACGTGATATCCCATTGTCACCATGGATAAGCACATGCAAGACATACATCAAGTGTTCTCAAATCCTTAGACTCAATTCGATCACACAACTTCAAAGGGAAAACTCAATCCATTACAAGAGAGTAGAGGGGGAGAAACATCATAAGATCCAACTATAATAGCAAAGCTCGCGATACATCAAGATCATTCCACCTCAAGAACACGAGAGAGAGAGAGAGAGAGAGAGAGAGATCGAACACATAGCTACTGGTACATACCCTCAGCCCCGAGGGTGAACTACTCCCTCCTCGTCATGGAGAGCGCCGGGATGATGAAGATGGCCACCGGAGAGGGATTCCCCCTCCCCCCTCCGGTAGGGTGCCGGAACGGGTCTAGATTAGTTTTCGGTGGCTACGGAGGCTTCTGGCGGCGGAACTCCCGATCTAGGTTTCTTTCTGGAAGTTTTGGGTTGTATAAGAGGTGTTGGAATCGCGGACAAGTCAGGGGGTTCTCGAGGCGGCCACGAGGCAGGGGGCATGCCTAGGGGGGTAGGGCGCATCCCCCACCCTCGTGGTGGCCTCGGGACTCTTTTGGCCCACCTCCGGTACTCCGTGGGCTTCTTCTGGTCCAAAAATGATCTGCGTGAAGTTTCAGGTCAATTGGACTCCTTTTGATTTTCCTTTTCTGTGATAGTTAAAAACAAGGAAAAAAACAGAAACTGGCACTGGGCTCTAGGTTAATAGGTTAGTCCCAAAAATCATATAAAATAGCATATAAATGCATATAAAACATCCAAGGTTGATAACATAATAGCATGGAATAATCAAAAATTATAGATACATTGGAGACGTATCAGTAGCCCAATCCTTTTGAGGCAAAGGACAGGCCAAAACGGTCTCTTATGATAAGCACAGCGTTCTTGAGGGTACACGGGAATTTCATCTAGTCACTTTCATCATGTTGGTTTGATTTGTTTCGCTACTTTGATAATTTGATATGTGGGTGGACCGGTGCTTAGGTGTTGTTCTTACTTGAACAAACCTCCTACTTATGATTAACCCTCCCGCAGGCATCCACAACTACGAGAAAAGTATTAAGAATAAATTCTAACCATAGCATTAAACTTTTGGATCCAATCGGTCCCTTACAAAATAGCGCATAAACTGGGGTTTATGCTTCTGTCACTCTCGCAACCCACCATCTAATTGCTACTCCACAATGCATTGCCTTAGGCCCAAATATGGTGAAGTGTCATGTAGTCGATGTTCACATGACACCACTAAGGGAATAACAACATACATACTATCAAAATATCAAACACATATCAAGTTCGCATGATTACTTGCAACATGATTTCTCCCATGACCTCAAGAACAAAAGTAACTACTCACAAATGATAAACATGTTCATGACCAGAGGAGTATTAAATAGCATAATGGATCTAAACATATAATATTCCACCAAATAAACCATATAGTAATCAACTACAAGATGTCATCAACACTACTAGTCACCCACAAGTACCAATCTATAGTTCCGGTAACAAGATTGAACACAAGAGATGATTTCGGGTTTGAGAGGAGATGGTGTTGTTGAAGATGTTGGTGGAGATTGCCCTCCCCAAGTTGGGAGAGTTGTTGGTGATGATGATGACGATGATTTCCCCCTCCGGAAGGGAAGTTCCCCTGGCAGAATCGCTCTGCCGGAGGGCAAAAGTGCTCTTGCCCAAGTACCACCTCGAGGCGGCGGCGCTTCATTCCTTAAGTCCTCCTCTAGTTTTTTTCTAGGTCAAAATGACTTATATACTAGAAGATGGGCACCAGAGGTGGGCCGAGGAGGCCACAATCCACCTGGTGGCCCCCCTGGTGTTTATTGGCTCCAATATTTCGTACATAATCCATAAAAATTCTCTATAAAGTTTCAGCTCATTTCGAGTTGTGTGCAGAATAGGTGGCCTGGCGTAGCTTTTCTAGGTCCAGATTTCCAGCTGCCGGAATTCTCCCTCTTGATGTGTTCCTTGCAAATTATGAGAGAAAAGGCATTAGAATTACTGCAAAAAGCATTATTATGGATAAAAACATTATAAATAACAGTAAGAAAACATGATGCAAAATGGAAGTATCACGCGCCTTGGTCAAGGAGGAGGAGGACACCGACTAGGCGCCATGACGCCAGAGTCAGCGCCTCCTGAGCTGCGGCCCTCGGGGGGCTGTTTCTTTTGTTTTATTTCCTGCATCAAAGTCGCGAAGGGCCCCGTGGGGGCGTGTAAGGAACTATGGCACTTGCTCCTTCATCTTTAGCGTTTCTAGCTTACGTTCTTAAATTGCATTTGCGTTTCTCGCTTGGGCATGGGTCCCCTCTTTGTTCTTACGGTAGCTTGGTGCTCTGCGTCGACAGGACTCAGTCCCTAGGTAAGCTTCTGTCGTCGCTGGTATGCCTTGTCATGATGCCATGTGCAAGGCCAGCAGGTGAGCGACCCGAGGTCCGATAAGAGCTCCTGAGACGTGATGCTCACGAGGTCCCCTTTGGCATGCAAGCGGCTGCAGAGAGGTTAAAGAGGGGGGATTCCTTGCATGAACGAGGTTGCGGGAGTCTAAGTAAGGCATTAATGGTAGGGTTCACGCCCGGCGTGAGTAGGATAGCTTAGCTTGGTGTGCTCGCGGCCTGTGCGGGCTCTTACATCGTGAGGGTGCGCTTCTCTGGAGCTTTTGATCCTGTGTGCGCTTCTCTGGAGCTTTTGATCCTTTGTGCGCTTCTTGTTCTGTACTGAACCAACACAAGTCCCGCTAGGGGTGCGTGAAAATACTGACGCCCATTATATTTTGAAAAAACGCCTTTGCCGTCGGGTCGTACCCCCTCCCTGTATTCCCTCGCGAGGCTCACCACCCCCTCTCTTTGCCCACCATGATGATCTACGTCCTCAGGACCCGTCCCTCGAGCGAGGCTCAGCCGCCGCTGGTATGCCAGGCCGGGATGCCACAGACAAGGCTAGGGGGTGAGGGTTCAAGAGCCAGTAGGAGCTCCTGAGGCGTGATGCTCAAGAGCCCCCATTTTATCATGCAAGCGGTTTGCATGGAAAAGGAGTGGTTTCGCCTTGCGGGGTTGCTTGGAAAGAGGGCCTTGGCCGGCAGCCGAGCCAAGTGGACCGATTTACTTAGCCTTTGCGGGTCGAGCTGCTGCCCCGTTGAAGCCAACCCTCCTGAGGTGGCATGGTGTTGTCGAAGCCGCTCGAGGACCTATCTCCGGAGGTTTCTGCACATTGGCCAGTTATGAAATACGAGAAGCGACGCGCAGTTGTTGATCTGCTCGTCATTGTTCCGTGAGAAGACGAAGGCACTAAGGACCTGGTGAGGTGACGTGCACGGGGCCGGGCCGCGAGCCAGAGCTCAGTCTCTTGGATTTATCAGCGCTGCTAGGACGGACCCGAGCACAGGTGCCATGCCGGTAGCCCCCTCTCGTGGGACTTTCAATTGGAGAGCTGGCAACGTGCGAAGCTCACAGAGGTGACTCTAGAGGCGATATATCATCAAGCGCATGGTTAACAACCATGGTAGTTTATGAAAGCATAACTGGTTCAAGGTACATGAACAAAAATGACATAATTGCGGGGGCAGACCCTGAAAGCTTGAGAATAATGCGGCCCATGGGGCGCCCTCAATTGAACAAACCAAAAAGTCACCTGGCACCGGAGTTGTAGAAGTGTCGAGGTAGCTGAAGGAGTGTGCTGTGGAGATTGCTCCTCATGAGCTGGGCGGCTCCGGAGGCCTGGGGAGCTCACGAGACCCAGGGGGCGTGCGAGGGTCCGGGACCTCCTAAGACGCGATCGCCGAGCACCTATCCTCGTGGGACGCCATACCACGCTATGCCAGGCACTTGTACGAGGCGCCATGTTCAGCAGGCTGCATGACATGCAGACATAGTTGCAGGGGTAGCCCCCAATCCGGCCGATATGGGATGGCCAGAGGAGGTCCTGCGAAACAGCCCTGTTGAGTCCTGGGTTGTTGACGCATACGCGCAGCTCACCACCCACGTCAGGAGTGGCGGCTACACTCGCGGGGGGTGCAAGGCGGCGCTCTCCACGCATGGCTTGCGCCTCCAAAAGCTCCTCGATCACCTTGGTGATGAATTCTCGTGCTCCTGGCACCTCGTTTCGTACTCCTTGCTTGTGGGGGCACGCATCAAGGCACGCCTCCAAGTGGTGCCCGAGCACCTCCCTCATCGCGTCGGTTAGGTCAGAGGCTCTCCAGACGGAAGCCCCCGAGCCCGTCTTGAGGGAGGTGCCGGGCGCACCTTCCTATGCGAGAGGAATACGCGCCTCGACAGCGGGCATGAAGCCCGAGGTGCCGCCAGTCGGTTTCTCGGCCTCCAGACGGCTCTTGGGGAGGAGGTGCTTCTTCTTCACGGTGGTGACCTCGGGAGGCAGGATGCCTCCGTCATCATTAGAGTACTCAGCCGCTGCGGCACAGTAGCCACGCTCGAGGAAGCATACAGCGTCCTTCTCATTGCAGGCAATGGTGATGATGCCGCTGCATCCTGGCATCTTGAGGACATTGTAGCCATAATGAACAACCGCCATAAACTTGGCAAGGGCAGGGTACCCCAGAATGGCGTTGTACGGGAGGCCGATGTGGGCAACGTTGAAGTCGAGGAGCTCGGTGTGGTAGTTCTCGCGCTTGCCGAAGGTGACAGGGAGGCACACTTGCCCTGGGGAGACGGCAGAGCCATCCGTCACCCCAGAGAACGGCCTGGTGGGCATGAGCTGATCGTACGGCACCTGAAGCCTCTCAAAGGTCTCAATAGAGAGCACATTGAGACCAGCACCACCATTGATGAGGGTCTAGGTGATCGAGACATTGCTGATGGTGGGCGTGAAGAGCTTGTGGAGTGCCCTAGTGGCGGCCGAACACTTGAGGTTATCCTAGGAGTCGAAGGTAATGGCGTACTGCGACCACCTAAGGAGGTGCGCGGCTTCAAGCTTCGGGAGGGCCGCGTTCACCTCACGGGAGAACAACTTGAAGATGCGGTTTGAGGCGGGGCCTTGGCACCGTCGAGGATGCAGGCGATCGCGTGAGGCTCCTGGAAGCCCGCGGCCCCATTGTCTTGATGGTTGTGGTCGTTCCTCCTTGGTGGTGGTGGCAGCGGAGGGAGGCCGGCATTGCCCTGAGGACGGGCCTCACGAGGTTGATCACGCCAGGGGCCGTCATGAGGCTGCTCATGCCAGCCCTAACGAGGGTTGCAGTTGTCCTAGCGGCCTCCACCACAGCTGGAGCCTCGGTCGCCTCGCTCGAGGCGGCAGCCCATTCGCTCGTCTCTGAGCGCCCTGAGCTCCTGGTAGTCATTGGTGTTGTGGGTGTGAAGGTTGTGGAAGATGCACCATGGGCAGTTATCCTTGCTTGGCTCGTCATGGTCGCCACCCCGCTTCAACTTAGGCTCCGCCGCCAGCACGGTGGGGCCCTTGCATTTCACCTCCTTGGCCTTGGCCTTCTTGTCTTCGGGGTCGACGTCAGGGTGCTTGAGGAGAGAGAGGCGGCCCTCTTCCGCCCTGGCGCATTTGTCCACCAGGTTGATGTAAGTGCATCTAGTGCCCCTTAGTGATTTTGGTGTATTGAAGACTTATAGGTTAAGGGACTAATGTGTTTGTGAGTGTACACAGGTCTATAAGTCTATGAGGAGTTTGATATTTACAGAGAAAGTCAACCCCTAAAAATGAAGTTCTTCGACTGAAGACTTTGGATCTCTGAAGAATTTTTGAAGACTTTGAAAGTGAAGAAATTGGTGTGACCGTGAAGACTTGGTATTCATTCGAGGAACATGAAGCGTGAAGACTTATGTTTTCGTAGTTTCATTTTCTCTTTCTTGAGTCATAGGAAACATCGTACTGTTAAAGGGGGGCGAGGAAATACTAAGGAAAAATTTCCATGTGATGCTTAACTCAAAATCCTACACCTACCAGTCCCTTCGAGTGAAGCCATTGGAAATCTCATACAGTTCAGTCAATTTCTTCAGTGACACAGACGAAGTTCTTCTGGTCTCTGAGGAATTTTTTCTGACTGAGGAGTTAGGAATTCGCCAGTGCGGATTGCCTACACAGTGAGGAACATGATAGCCCTGAGGATTTTTCTACTCAAAATTCCGACCGTTGTTGTGCTATGCGCCAGCTGTCCCAAAATATCTATCCACCTAACGGTCATATCATTGAAGGGCATTTATGTCTTATCATGTCGGGCTGCTCCCTAGGCTATAAATAGCTACCCCCTACAACCACTAGCTGGTTGGCTGCTCCGAGAGAAACTAACACTTGTCATTTGAGAGCAACCCATCCTCTAAGGACTTTGAGCGAAAATCATCATGTGAGGAAAACCCCAAAACCCAAACACCTACAAACCCCAAGTGATTGAGCATCACTGAAGAGATTAATCTTGCGTGGATCCGACGCTTGTTACCTTTGAAGACTGTGCTTCTTCCAGACGGTTAGGCGTCATGGTCTAGAGCATCCAAGAGGAATTGTGGATCGCCGAGTGACCAAGTTTGTGAAGGTTTGGAAGTCACCTGAAGACTTACCACGAGTGATTGAACAAGGTCTGTGTGACCTTAGTTCAAGGAGAATACGGTGAGGACTGGGTGTCCTGAGCTGCGTGTTCAGGACTGGGTGTCCGGGACTGTGTGTCCTCGAGTTTAAATACTCAGCTGCTCCAACCAGACGTACAACTGAGACAGCAGTTGGAACTGGTCTACCAAATCATTGTCTTCACCAAGCTTACTAGTTCTATTCCCTCAACTCTTTCATTTCCTCATAACTATGTTGTGTGCTTTTTCATATCTGTGTTTGAAGACTTTGACTGAAGACTTTCTCAATTTCCTCAGTTCAATTTCTTCAGTCTATTTGTCTTCATCCTGTGTTATCCTGTGCTTACGCTTCCTGTACTCTGTGCCTGTCTTCAGTTCATCATGATGACTATGCTTGTATTCTATTATGTTTATTGTTGAGTACTTATTCCGCTGCTAGTAGTTCTTCGCTAAGGAATTTCCTCACCAGCAAATTACTCAGTGAAGAATTTCATAAAAATCGCCTATTCACCCCCCTCTAGTCTATGTAACGCACTTTCAATTGGTATCAGAGCAAGGTACTCCCTTGTTCTGTGTGATTTTGGTTTAACCGCCTAGAGTTTTAGTTATGTCGACCGCAGGTATGATCAAGGTCTCTGCTGGGTGTCCTACCTTCGATGGGACGGACTACCCTACTGGAAGAATAAGATGCGAATGCATCTTGAAGCAATTGATAACGATCTCTGGTATGTTGTGGAAAATGGTGTTCCCTCAGTCACACCTTCTCTGAATGTTGCTGATGTGAAGAGATTCAAGCAACTCGACTCTCAAGCGAAGAATATCATATGTGGCCATCTGAGCAAAGGACAATATGGCAGAGTGAGTGCTTTGGAGACAGCGAAGCTTATCTGGGACAGGTTGTCCAAAGTGAATGATGGAGTCTCAAATCAGCGTGACTCTCGAGTTGATGTTCTTCGCAATCTCTTCAACCGCTTCAAAAGACTCGACAATGAAAATGTTCAACAAACCTTCGATCGCCTCACTGACATCTCAAATGAGCTTCAAGCACTTGGTGCCACTGACATCACCGACCATGAGGTGGTGAAGAAATTGCTGAGATCGCTTGATTCCTCATTTGACACTCTGGCATTGATGATACAAGAACGTGCTGATTACAAGTCACTTGATCCCGCTGATATTCTCGAAAGGCTAAATACTCATGAGTTCCAACTTGCTGAAAAAAGAGATCTCTATGGTTCAAGCTATGGCAGAACACATGCACTGAAGGCCAAGGCAGTATCTGAGGCCGAAGATGAAGACTCTGGTAGCAGCCTTGGTGATCCTGAAGAACTAAGCCATGATCTGGCTCTGCTTGTGAAGAAGTTCCAAAAGTTCTCAAGACGTGGTCGCCATGGAAGACCCTCAAGGAGCAGTGATTCCTCATCCAGTGACTACAAGAGGAGGCTCTGCCACAAATGCAAGAAGCCTGGACATTACATTCAAGATTGTCCTCAATGGGAAAAGGAATCAAAGAAGAAGAAATACAAGGATTACAGTTCTGATGATGTGAAGGAAAAGAAGAAATCCACAAAATCCTCATCATCAAAATCCTCAAGACCTTCATATCACAAGAAGAGCAGCTCCAAGAAGGCCAGGGCATTCATTGGCAAGGAAATGGACTCTGAGGCTGAATCTGAAGAAAATGAGGAAGAGGAGTCATCTAAGGAGTCTGAATCCGGAGTGGCGATCCTAGCTCTCGCTACTGCATTCATCAGGAAGTCCATCTTCAACACTGAAGAAAATGACCTCACCAACAAAGCTGATGAAGGGGATGATGACTACGCTCCCACCTATTGCTTCATGACAAAGGGCGCCAAGGTACTCAAATATACCTCATTTGAATCAAGTGAGAATGAATCTGATGAAAACCTTAAGCCCAGCTATTCTAAACTTGCTAAGATTGCTGTAAAACAACAAAGGGCTTTAGAAAAGGTTCAAAACATGCTAGAAAAAAGTGATGATATGTTGGGTGAAGAAATGGATCGCACTAAAGCCTTGACTGAAAATCTTTAGAGATTTCAGACTAGGTTTGACAATCTTCAAAGTCATCATAACACTTTCTTATCCGATCATGAGAAGCTTTCTTATGAATTTCTTCAAATAAAGCAAGATCTTGAGAAGCTAAGAGTGAGCTATGAAGATCTTCAGAAGGAGCGCGATTCATTACTTGCTCAACAAATCATCGCATCTCAAGAAGAATTTTTTCCTCCATTGTGCCGCCCCGAGACCGTTGCGCCAGGTGTCTTCCAGTTATTTGCTTGCATGTTGCATCTTGTTATGTCATCATGTGCATTGCATCATGTCATCATGCCATCATGTCATTTCTTTTCTTAACTCATCTAAATAAATGGCATGGATCTTTGATCCATTTAAACCGAGGGAATTCACATGGTGATTCTCTTTATAACATATCCTCTCGATATTAGGGAGCTATATTAAATATCCCATTAACTTGGAATCACCCATCACACAATTGCATTACTCTTCAACTCTTCTTGTATCCGACTTAACTTCATATATTTTCCTTGTCATCTCTCTCAAGCCATACCCATGCATCATCCCTCCCACTTCCTTTGATTTTCATGTCTTTGCAAGCGACCTTATTCCTCCTCCATTAATGTTCATCTTTTCCCTATAAATCTTGCCTTTTTCCGACACCCTCTCTGTCAGATTTCATCCCATTCGAAGTTGTTTTGGTCAGGTTCAAAAACGATTGAAGTTTGAGAATAATTCAAACTCTAATTATTTTTCTACCTTCTAAAAATGCCAGAGCAATTTTTTCAAACCCTACATAAATCCAGGGTTCTAGATATATTTTTATATATCTCATATTCCTAACCAAAAACCCCTGGATTTTCCCCTTTATTGGTTGTTTATTTATATAAGCAATATATTAAGAAAGGGAAGATTTTGGAAAGGAGAGGGAGCCCAGCAGCCGCACCAGTTGGCCAAGGCCCAGCTGGCGCCCTTCCCACTGGGCCGGCTCCAAGGCCCAGCCGCCCCCACCAGTTCCATAATCCTAGCCCGATCCCCTCGCTCGCTAGCCCTCTCTCTCTTGATCCCTTGCCTCTCCCTCGACTCCCTCCCGCGCCGCCGCACGCATCGAGTACCAGGAGAGCGCCCGCGCCTCCCGATCCATGGCCCTCCTCCCTCTTCTGCCCAGATCCTGCGCCTGGCCGATTCCCATGCCCGAGCGCCTCTCCTCTCAAGTGCCTCGTCCCCGGTGCCGTCCATCCATGCCGCGCTCGGTTCCCACGGCCATCTCCCTCTCGTCCCGATCGGGATCGTCCTCGATCCCCTCTGCCTGCTCCGAGCTTCTCCGCCCTCGACGTCCCCTTCGCCGGATCCCCTCCTCGCGCCTCTACTCTCTCACATGCGGCTCCGCCGCCCCATCTCCACCTCACCGGACCGCCCCAACCTCGTTGTCATCCAGGTGACCTGGCAGGAGACCGCCACCGCGCCGTTCATCTCCTGGCGCAAGAGCCCTACACCGCCCGCGCCCTCAAGTGCCCGCAGGCCAGCGACACCACAGCCTCTCTTTGTTGCCGCCTACAGGAGCTCCAAGCGCCTGACCTCCTCCTTCTGGTGGCCTCAGCCTCACGCGACGCGCCATACGGGAGAGGAGCTCCCCACAGCAACGCTCGAACCCATCCAGCCGCAGCCACCAAAGATCCCTGCCATGCCGGAGGCCCGCCGTTCCTGCGCCTCCATTGTTCCCCTGTTCCAGCGAAGCTGCTATCGACCGCGTCACTGCTCGTTGCCTGCCAAGAACGTCTCCGTGGATTTGCGCCAAGTACCACGACCACCAAGTTCCGCTCCGTACGTGTACAACTACACCGGGTGATGCGACAAGCCCTGACAACGCGTACATCTACTCCGTCAAGACCGGACCGACAAGTACCCCAACGTCATGTATACAACGACCGTCGCCGAAGACCCAGGTAGCAAAACGTGAAGTACCTATGACCGAAGAACGCCATGTACCTCTCCGAAAAACGAACATGTACCACTACCGTCACCGAGATCGCGAGAACCTGTACCGTCAACCCTCGAAGACCCGTGGATGGCAAGTTCCTTGTTGACGCCGAACACCTACGGAGTGTGAACATCTACGAAGCGAGAACGACTACTTCCACTACCGCCGTCGCGAGAACGCCTACTTCCCTCCATGAATGAGAGCCGTCCCCTTTGCACGCTCCGAAGGTATAACCCCGAGACGACGTCCGTGTACGAATGCTTGCGATGTTTTAGATGCACCCATTGTCTGCACCGTGTCCAAGTTGTCACTTGCTCGGTCCTCCTCTTTTGCTGCTAACCCGTGGGGACCCGGTATCCGGGAGCACCCCACCATCCTTGCATGACACGCCCCCATCACTTTTCCTTTTGCACCCGCATCTCAACCGAGTTACCGGAAACTGGGACGTTGGCGTGGCACCGTTTCGTTATCGTTGCCGTGGCACCCCATTCCTTTGCACCACGATGAAAAATGCTTCATAATGCTCTTGTCATCTTTTAATAAAAATTGCATAAACTTGCACATGTCATTCGCATCATATAATAACATTTAAATGTTTAAAATTGTTGTTGCACCAAATTGATAATTGCATATGGGGATTTACCGGATTTGTTGTTTGTTGCTTCCGGCCTCATTTAAACTTGCCTAGATAGGTAGTTTTCATTTGCTTCACTCTCTTGCCATGTTTAACAACATTTACTATTGTTGAGTACATAAACGAGATTGAACT
The DNA here is from genome assembly GCF_002162155.2 of Triticum dicoccoides. Classification (NCBI taxonomy): domain Eukaryota; kingdom Viridiplantae; phylum Streptophyta; class Magnoliopsida; order Poales; family Poaceae; genus Triticum; species Triticum dicoccoides. The sequence goes on from NC_041382.1 coordinate 194,163,088, forward strand.
AAATAACCAAATGTGGTGTTTCGTCAATATGCAACGGAGTTGCATAATGAGCTCCACTTAATTTGTAGGATTGTTTGTGCACTTTGCCATGCCATGCTTCATTAAATCGGACATGCATCATACTTGTTTGCGCATCGTGCCATGTTGATGTGTTGGTTGTTTACTATGTTGCTTGCTTTCTTTCCCGTGTTGCTTCTTCTCGGTATTCCGGTAACGTCGCGTTTGTGAGGATTTGTTCAACTACGTCCGTTTGTCTTCTTCATGGACGCGTTCTTCTTCCTTGCGGGATTTCAGGCAAGATGACCATACCCTCGAAATCACTTCTATCTTTGCTTGCTAGATGCTCGCTCTTTTGCTATGCCTATGCTGCGATACCTACCACTTGCTTATCATGCCTCCAATATTGGTGAACCAAGCCTCTAACCCACCTTGTCCTAGCAAACCGTTGTTTGGTATGTTACCGCTTTGCTCAGCCCCTCTTATAGCGTTGTTAGTTGCAGGTGAAGATTGAAGTTTGTTCCTTGTTGGAACATGGAGTTCGTTCCTCATTGGAACATTGTTTACTTGTTGGGATATCACCATATATCTTATTTAATTAATGCATCTATATACTTGGTAAAGGGTGGAAGGCTCGGCCTTATGCCTGGTGTTTTGTTCCACTCTTGCCGCCATAGTTTCCGTCATATCGGTGTTATGTTCCCGGATTTTGCGTTCCTTACGCGGTTGGGTAATAATGGGAACCCCTTGACAGTTCGCCTTGAATAAAACTCTTCCAGCAATGCCCAACTTTGGTTTTACCATTCGCCTCCTAGCCTCTTTTTCCCTTGGGTTTCGCGGACTCAAGGGTCATCATT